>NW_025421628.1:0-145663 GCF_011764305.1 Mustela putorius furo
GTGCTCAGTGTGTAGTCAGCTGTCTGTGTGTTGGTCAAGAGGTCCGGGCTCCGATTGCAGGCAGTAAATTAGTTCCCAGGTTAGACTATATATTTTGGGTGCATTCGAATGCCGTGTAGGTTCTGATCTGAAGAACTATTCAGGATATGAAGAATGAGTGATTCTGAGGCGCGTGCTCAGGCTTTTGTCTCTGGATTTTGTATCACCGATGGCCTTGGAATGTTGGGGAGGCCTTATGGGCCATGGAAGAATCTTGCTCTCTGTGGATTTAGCCCAATCCCAATTGTTTTTCGTCAATCTGTGGGATGGGAGGACTCCTTTCAGGTTTGTTACCTCAGGTGTCCCACGAAAAGAGGAATTCCAAAGCAGAGCCCTGGGGAAGAGTGAAGGGACAACCTGAACTCCGGTTAAAAATTGGGGCCTAGAGGCATGGCAAGCCCAATATGCTGTCTCTCCATCCAGCCACCTAGAGGCCTTACCTGAGGACTGGAGTCAGGCTGAGGTGTCACAATGTGTGTTTGTGACCAATGTGGCCCGCAAGCATGGTTGGGGCCCCATGGGCCACACTGGTTTCCACTACACTGAATCTTGGAAAACATGCCATCCACAAGGTTTCTTGCCATGGGGAAAGAGTTCTGATTTCTGCATCATTTTCAAACCCGGGCCGTGATTGGAGATAAGGTCTATGTTCTGAAGCCTGAAAACCGAGGTTGAGAAGAGATGACGACCTAAGGCCATGGCAGGTCCGATGTGCTCAGTGTGTGGCCAGCTGTTTGGCGGGGGCCAAGAGGTCCAGGCTCTGGCTGTTTCAGAAAGGGCATTAGTGACCAGGTCAGCCTATATATTTGGGGTATAGCAGAATGGCGTGTAGGTTGATCCTCATTTGGGGTTTCTGGGTAGCCCCAGAGGGCAATGTGTTTCTTCTGGAGGGCAGGCAGAGTGCTGCATTGTAGTTCTGGATTGCCAAACTGGAGGGCGTGTGGGCCAGTAGTGTGAGGACGGAAGTCTGAGAACCCAAGCTAGGCCTAGCTTTCTGGGTGAGGATATCGAAGGCACAATCTACAACCTGAATCGAGACCTCGTGCATCTGCAGTCTGGGCGAGGATAGGAGGATCACTCAGGTTGGATATTCTGTCCCTGATGGCCCCTTCTTGAAGGGGGGATGGATCACGAGGCCATGGGGCTTTTTCCCACGATGTGAGTTGTGAGAAGCTCCCAACTGCAAAGATTCTTCTGCAGGACAATTGAGACCTGTTGGTTGGCTCCAGGACAACGATTCCGAGCAGGGTTCTGAGGATGGATGGCTGGGTAGCCCACCTCGCATTCTAATTGTCTCCAAGCAACAAGACAGGTTAGATATGCTGGATCTGGGGGAGCAACCGAGGAGGCTGAGTTGAAATGGACTCTCCCGTGGTTATGTCCTAATATGATTTTGTGTCTATGGAGACCTTGGAATGACGCGGTGGCACTGGGGCCCTGAAGGGTTCTCCTAAAGAGAGGCTTTCACACAGCTCCATCGTGCAAGTTTCCCATGTGTAGATGAGATTTGTTCTGATGGGTGAGTCAAGAAACAGCCATATGCTGTTATTGAAATCCAGGCCTCTGAGGAGAGATGCCTGGAAACCAAAGCAATGGATCCGATAGGTGCCTAGGGGCCTGTTCGTCCCTTTTTACCTCTGGGGACATCAGTCTACGGGTCTGAGCGCCGGTAGGTGCTCAGATGGGCCCAGATTGCGCCTGTTTGTCCTGGGAAGCCACAAATACGGATGGCCTCAGGGACTTTGGAGGTTGATCCTATTAGTAGGGTTGTGGTCATTGGAATGGGCACACAATTCCCTTGGAGAGGGCAAGCACAGTCGTCAGGTTTGGCTCCAGGGGCCTGAGCCTGTAGGGTGTGTAGGCCAGGGCTGTTTGGACAATTGTCTGAAAACACAAACTCAGCTTATGTTTCGGGTTATAGGTAGCAAGACTGATCTACAGATCATGAGGAGAACTCTTCGGAATATGAAAAAAGGGCGAGTGTGAGGGTCTTGCTCAAGTTTTTGTCTCTGGATATCGTGTCACACATGGTGTGAAATTTCCGGGTGACTTCTTGGGAAATGGACGAGTCTTACTCTCTTGGTGTTTGGCCCCGTCCAAAGAGTTTGGGATCATTCTGTGGGATGGAAGAAGTCCGTTGTTCTGTTTTTGTTGATTTGTTTTGTTTTGTTTTTCAACTTCAGGTGTCCCACCAATTGAGGGATTCCAGAGTAGAGCCCTTGGTAGGGGCGATGGACAACCAGAAATCTGGTTATAAATGGGTCCTAGGGACTTGTTAACCCCATTATGACATCTAATGGTTCAGCCACTGAGAGGACGTACTAGAGGACAGGACTCACACTGAGGGTCACAATGCGTGTATATGCCCTCGTCGCACTCAAGAATGGCGGGGCCTCAGGCTGAAAGCTGGTTTCTCCTACATTGAACGTTGGTCAACATGCCAACCACAAGGTTTCTTGCCATGGGTAAGGAAGAGTTCTGATTTCTGCATCACAGTCACGCCTGGGCAGTGATTGGAGATAAGGTCTAGGTTCTGAAGCCTGAAAACTGAGGTAGGGAAGAGATGATGACCTAAGGCCATGGCGGGTCAGATGTGCTCAGTGTGTGGTCAGCTGTCTGGGTTTTGGTTCGAGGTCCGGGCTCAGGTTGTCAGACAGTGCATTAGTGCCAAGGTTACACTATATATTTTGGGTGCCTTCGAGTGCCGTGTAGGTTCTTATTTGAAGAACTCTTCAGGATATGAAGAATGAGCTATTATGAGGTGCGTTCTCAGCCTTTTGTCTTGGATTTTGTATCAGCGATGGCCGTGGAATGTTGGGGAGGCCTTATGGGCCATGGACGAATCTTGCTCTCTGTGGATTTGGCCCAATCCCAATTGTTTTTCGACAATCTGTGGGATGGGAGGACTCCTTTCAAGTTTGTTACCTCAGGTGTCCCACGAAAAGAGGAATTCCAAAGCAGAGCCCTGGAGAAGAGTGAAGGGACAACCAGAACTTCGGTTAAAAATTGGGGCCTAGAGGCATGGAAGCCCAATATGCTGTCTCTCCATCCAGCCACCTAGAGGCCACACCTGAGGACTGGGGTCAGGCTTAGGTGTCACAATGTGTGTTTGTGACCAATGTGGCCCGCAAGCATGGTTGGGGCCCCATGGGCCACACTGGTTTCCAGTACACTGAATCGTGGAAAACATGCCATCCACAAGGTTTCTTGCCATGGGGAAAGAGTTCTGATTTCTGCATCATTTTCAAACCCGTGCCGTGATTGGAGATAAGGTCTAGGTTCTAAAGCCTGAAAACCGAGGTTGAGAAGAGATGACGACCTAAGGCCATGGCAGGTCCGATGTGCTCAGTGTGTGGCCAGCTGTCTGGGGGGGGGCAAGAGGTCCAGGCTCTGGCTGTTTCAGAAAGGGCATTAGTGACCAGGTCAGCCTATATATTTGGGGTATAGCAGAATGGCGTGTAGGTTGATCCTCATTTGGGGTTTCTGGGTAGCCCCAGAGGGCAATGTGTTTCTTCTGGAGGGCAGGCAGAGTGCTGCATTGTAGTTCTGGATTGCCAAACTGGAGGGCGTGTGGGCCAGTAGTCTGAGGACGGAAGTCTGAGAACCAAAGCTAGGCCTAGGTTTCTGGGTGAGGATATGGAAGGCACAATCTACAGACCTGAATCGAGATTTCGTGCATCTGCAGTCAGGGCCAGGATCAGAGGATCGCTCAGGTTGGACATTCTGTCCCTGATGTCCCTTTCTTGAAGGGGGGGTGGATCACGAGGCCATGGGGGTTTCCCCACAATGGGAGTTGTGAGAAGCTCCCAATTGCAAAGATTCTTCCGCAGGACAATTAAGACCTGTTGGTTGGCTCCAGGACAATGATTCCGAGCAGGGTTCTGAGGATGGATGGCTGGGTAGCACACCTCGCATGTGAATTGTCTCCAAGCAACAAGACAGGTTAGATCTGCTGGATCTGGGGGAGCAACCGAGGAGGCTGAGTTGAAATGGACTCACCCGTGGATGTGTCCTAATATGATTTTGTGTCTATGGAGACCTTGGAATGAAGCGGTGGCACTGGGGCCCTGAAGGGTTCTCCTAAAGAGAGGCTTTCACACAGCTCCATCGTGCAAGTTTCCCATGTGTTGATGAGATTTGTTCTGATGGGTGAGTCTAGAAAGAGCCATATGCTGTTATTGAAATCCAGGCCTCTGAGGAGATATGCCTGGAAGCCAAAGCAATAGATCCGATATGTGCCTAGGGGCCTGTTCGTTCCTTTTTACCTCTGGGACATCAGTCTATGGGTCTGAGTGCGGGTAGGTACTCAGATGGGCCCAGATTGCCCCTGTTTGTCCTGGGATGCCACAAATATTGGGATGGCCTCAGGGACTTTGGAGGTTGATCCTACTAGTAGGGTTGTAGTCATTGGAATGGGCACTCACAATTCCCTTGGAGAGGGCAAGCACAGTCGTCAGGTTTGGCTCCAGGGGCCTGAGCCTGTAGGGTGTGTAGGCCAGGGCTGTTTGGACAGTTGTCTGAAAACACAAACTCGGCTTATGTTTCAGGTCATTGGTATGGTAGGACTGATCTACAGACCATGAGGAGTACTCTTCGGGATATGAAAAAAGGGCGAGTGTGAGGCTCTTGCTCAAGTTTTTTTTCTCTGGATATCATGTCACTCATGGTCGTGAAATTTCCGGATGACTTCATGGCAAATGGACGGGTCTTACTCTCTGGTAGTTTGGCCCCGTCACACAGTTTGTGATCATTCTGTGGGATGGAAGAAGTCCGTTGTTCTGTTGTTGTTTATTTGTTTTGTTTTGTTTTTTAACCTCAGGTGTACCACCAAATGGAGGATTCCAGAGTATAGCCCTGGGGAGTGGAGACTGGACCACCAGAAATCTGGTTAAAAATTGGGGCCTAGGGAAATGTCATGCCAATTATGACATATAATGGTCCAGCCACTGAGAGGACGTACTAGAGGACAGGATTCACGCTGATGGTCATAATGTGTGTTTATGCCCTCTTCGCCCTCAATAATAGGCGGGACCTGAGTGTGAATGATGGTTTCTCCTACACTAAACGTTGGACAACATGCCAACCACAAGGTTTCTTGTCATGGGTAAGGAAGAGTTCTGAATTTCTGCATCACAGACACCCCTTGGCAGGGATTGGAGATAAGGTCTAGGTTCTGAAGCCTGAAAACTGAGGTACGGAAGAGAAGATGACCTAAGGCCATGGCGGGTCGGAAGTGCTCAGGGTGCGGTCAGCTCTCTGGGTGTTAATCACGATGTCCGGGCTCAGGTTGTCAGACAGTGCATTAGTGCCCAGGGTAGACTATATATTTTGGGTGCATTCTAGTGCCGTGTAGGTTCTTATCTGAAGAACTCTTCAGGATATGAAGAATGAGTGAGTCTAAGGCGCGTGCTCAGGCTTTTGTCTCTGGATTTTGTATCATCGATGACCGTGGAATGTTGGGGAGGCCTCATGGGACATGGACGAATCTTGCTCTCTCTGGATTTGGCCCGATCCCAATTGTTTTTCGTCAATCTGTGGGATGGGAGGACTCCTTTCAGGTTTGTTACCTCAGGGGTCCCACCAAAAGAGGAATTCCAAAGCAGAGTCCTGGGGAAGAGTGAAGGGACAACGAGAACTATGTTTAAAAATTGGGTCCTAGAGGCATGGCAAGCCCAATATGCTATCTCTCCATCCAGCCACTGAGAGGCCTTAACTGAGGACTGGGCTCAGGCTGAGAGTCACAATGTGTGTTTGTGACCAATGTGGTCTGCAAACATGGGCGGGGCCTCATGGACCACACTGGTTTCAACTACACTGAAACTTGGACAATAAGCCACCCACAAGGTTTCTTGCCATGGGAAAAGAGTTCTGATTTCTGAATCATTTTCAAACCCGGGCAGTGATTGGTGATATGGTCTAGCTTCTGAAGCCTGAAAACCGAGGTTGAGAAGAGATGACGACCTAAGGCCATGGCGGGTCCGATGTGCTCAGTGTGCGGCCAGCTGTCTAGGAGGGGCCAGGAGGTCCTGGCTCAGGCTGTTTGAGAAAGGGCATTAGTGCCCAGGTTAGCCTATATATTTGGGGTACAGCCGAATGCCGTGCATGTTGATCCTCATTGGGGGTTTCTGGGTAACCCCAGTGGGCAATTTTTTTCTTCTGGAGGGAAGGCAGATAGCTGCATTGTAGTTCTGGATTGCCAAACTGGAGGTTTTGTGGCTCAGTAGTCTGAGGACGGAAGTCTGAGAACCCAAGCTAGGCCTAGAATTCTAAGTGAGGACATGGGAGACACAATCTACAGACCTGAATCGAGATGTCGTGCGTCTGAAGTCAGGGCGAGGATCAGACGATCGCTCAGTTTGGACATTCTGTCCCTGAGTCCCCACTTGAAGGTGGGGTGGATCACGAGGCCATGGGTGTTTTCCCACGATGGGAGTTGTGAGAAGCTCCCAACTGCAAAGATTCTTCTGCAGGGCAACTGAGACCTGTTGGTAGGCTCCAGGACAACGATTCCGAGCAGGGTTCTAAGGATGGATGGCTGGGTAGCCCACCTCGCATTCCAATTGTTTCCAAGCATCAAGACAAGTCAGATCTTCTGG
Organism: Mustela putorius furo; assembly: GCF_011764305.1. Taxonomy (NCBI): domain Eukaryota; kingdom Metazoa; phylum Chordata; class Mammalia; order Carnivora; family Mustelidae; genus Mustela; species Mustela putorius. The sequence continues at coordinate 6,636 of NW_025421628.1, forward strand.
TTCTGGGGGAGCAACCGAGGAGGCTGAGTTGAAATGGACTCTCCCGTGGATGTGTCCTAATATGATTTTGTGTCTATGGAGATCTTGGAATATAGCTGTGGTACTGGCGCACTGAAGGGTTCTCCAAAAGTGAGGCTTTCACACAGCTGCATCGTGCAAGTTTCCCATGTGTAGATGAGATTTGTTCTGATGGGTGTCAAGAAACAGCCATATGCTGTTATTGAAACCCAGGCCTCTGAGGAGAGATGCCTGGAAACCAAAGCAATGGATTCGATAGGTGCCTAGGGGCCTGTTCGTTCCTTTTTACCTCAGGGGACATCAGTCTACGGGTCTGAGTGCCGGTAGGTCCTCAGATGGGCCCAGATGCCCTGTTTGTCATGGGAAGCCACAAATATTGGGATGGCCTCAAGGACGTTGGAGGTTTATCCTATTAGTAGGGTTGTGGCCATTGGAATGGGCACACACAATTCCCTTGGAGAGGGCAAAAACAGTAGTCAGGTTGGGTTCCAGATACCTGAGCCTTTAGGGTGTGTAGGTCAGGGCTGTTTGGACAGTTGACTGAAAACACAAACTCGGCTTATGTTTCGTGTCATAGGTATGGAAGGACTGATCTACAGACCATGAGGAGAACTATTCCGGATATGAAAAAAGGGCGAGAGTGAGGCTCTTGCTCCAGTTTTAGTCTCCGGATATCGTGTCACTCATGTTCGTGAAATTCCTGGGTGACTTCTTGGGAAATGGACGAGTCTTACTCTCTGGGGGTTTGGCTCCGTCCAAAGAGTTTGGGGTCATTCTGTGGGACGGAAGAAGTCCTTTGTTCTGTTTTTCTTGATTTGTTTTGTTTTGTTTTTCAACCTCAGGTGTCCCACCAAATGAGGGATTCCAGAGTAGAGCCCTCGGGGGGGCGACTGGACAACCAGAAATCTGGTTAAAATTTGGGGCCTAGGGACATGTCAAGCCCATTATGACATCTAATGATCCAGCCACTGAGAGGACGTACTAGAGGACAGGACTCATGCTGAGGGTCACAATTTGTGTTTATGCCCTCGTGGCACTCAAGAATGGGCAGGGCCTCAGGGCGAATGCTGGTTTCTCCTACACTGAACGTTGGACAACATGTCAACCACAAGGTTTCTTGCCATGGTTAAGGAAGAGTTCTGATTTCTGCATCACAGTCACCCCTAGGCAGTGATTGGAGATAAGGTCTAGGTTCTGAAGCCTGAAAACTGAGGTAGGGAAGAGATGATGACCTAAGGCCATGGAGGGTCTGATGTGCTCAGTGTGCGGTCAGCTGTCTGGGTGTTGGTCACGAGTTCTGGGCTCAGGTTGTCAGACAGTGCATTAGTGCCCAGGTTAGACTAGATATTTTGGGTGCCTTCGAGTGCCGTGTAGGTTCTTATCTGAAGAACTCTTCAGGATATGAAGAATGAGCGAATCTGATGCGCGTGCTCAGGCTTTTGTCTCTGGATTTTGTATCAGCGATGGACGTGGAATGTTGCAGAGGCCTCATGGGCCATGGACGAATCTCGCTCTCTGTGGATTTGGCCCGATCCCAATTGTTTTTCATCAATCTGTGGGATGGGAGGACTCCTTTCAGGTTTGTTAACTCAGGGGTCCCACCAAAAGAGGAATTCCAAAGCAGAGCCCTGGGGAAGATTGAAGGGAAAACCCGAACAATCGTTAAAAATTGGGGCCTAGTGGCATGGCAAGCCCAATATGCTTTCTCTCCATCCAGCCACTGAGAGGCCTTACCTAAGGACTGGGCTCAGGCTGAGGGTCACAATGTGTGTTTGTGACCAATGTGGCCCCCAAGCATGGGCGGGGCCTCATGGGCCAGACTGGTTTCCAGTACACTGTACCTTGGACAACATGCCAACCACAAGTTTTCTTGCCATGGGGAAAGAGTTCTGATTATGCATCATTTTCAAACCCGGGCCGTGATTGGAGATAAGGTCTATGTTCTGAAGCCTGAAAACCGAGATTGAGAAGAGATGACCACCTAAGACGATGGCGGTCCGATGTGCTCAGTGTGCGGCCAGCTGTCTGGGTGGGGCCAGGAGGTCCAAGCTCAGGCTGTGTCAGAAAGGGCATTAGTGCCCAGGTCAGCCTATATATTTGGGGTACAGCCGAATGCCGTGCAGGTTGATCCTCATTTGGGGTTTCTTGGTAGCACCAGAGGGCAATGTTTTTTTCTGGAGGGCAGGCAGAGTGCTGCATTATGGTTCTGGATTGCCAAACTGGAGGGTTTGTGGTTCAGTACTCTGAGGACGGAAGTTTGAGAACCCAAGCTAGGCCTAGGTTTTTGGGTGAGGATATGGCAGGCACAATATACAGACCTGAATCGAGATCTCATGCTTCTGAAGTCAGGGTGAGAATCAGACGATCGCTCAGGTGGGACATTCTGTCCCTTATGGCCCGTTCTTGAAGGGGGGGGTGGATCGCGAGGCCATTGTGGATTTCCCACGATGGGAGTTGTGAGAAGCTCCCAACTGCAAAGATTCTTCTGCAGGACAATTGACACCTGTTGGTTGGCTCCAGAACAACGATTCTGAGCAGGGTTCTAAGGATGGATGTCTGGGTAGTCCACCTCGCATTCCAATTGTCTCCAAGCAAAAGACAGGTTAAATCTGCTGGATCTGGGGAGCAACTGAGGAGGCTGAGTTGAAATGGACTCTCCCGTGCATGTGTCCTAATATGATTTTGTGTCTAAGGAGATCTTGATATGAAGCGGTGGCACTGGGGCCCTGAAGGGTTCTCCTAAAGAGAGGCTTTCACACAGCTCCATCGTGCAAGTTTCCCATGTGTAGATGAGATTTGTTTTGATGGTGAGTCCAGAAACAGCCATATGCTGTTATTGAAATGCAGGCCTTTGAGGAGAGATGCCTGGAAGCCAAACCAATGGATCCGATAGGTTCCTAGGGCCTGTTCGTTCCTTTTTACCTCTAGGGACATCAGTCTACGGTCTGAGAGCAGGTAGGTGCTCAGATGGGCCCAGATTGCCCCATTTGTCCTGGGAAGCCACAAATATTGGAATGGCCTCAGGGACTTTGGAGGATTATACTCTTAGTAGGGTTGTGGCCATTGGAATGGGCACATACAATTCCCTTGGATAGTGCAAGCACAGTCTTCAGGTTTGGCCTCAGGGCCCTGAGCCTGTAGGGTCTGTAGGCCAGAGCTGTTGGGACAGTTGTCTGAAAACAGAAACTCGGCTTATGTTTAAGGTCATAGGTATGGCAGGACTGATCTACAGACCATGAGGAGAGCACTTTGGGATATGAAAAATGGGCGAGTGTGAGGCTCTTGCTCAAGTCTTTGTCTCTAGATATTGTGTCACACATGGTCGTGAAATTTCGGGGTGACTTCATGGGAAATGGACGAGTCTTACTCTCTGGGGGTTTGGCCCTGTCCAAAGAGTTTGGGGTCATTCTGTGGGATGGAAGAATTCCGTTGTTCTGTTGTTGTTGATTTGTTTAGTTTTGTTTTTCAACCTCAGGTGTCCCACCAAATGGTGGATTCTAGAGTAGAGCCCTGGGGAGGGGTGACTCTGACAACCAAAAATCTGGTTAAAAATTGGGGCCTAGGGACATGTCAAGCCCATTATGACATCTAATGGTCCAGGCACTGAGAGGACGTACTAGAGGACAGGACTCACGCTGAGGGTCACAATGCGTGTTTATGCCCTGGTCGCTCTCAAGAATGGGTGGGGCCTCAGTGTGGATGCTGGTTCCTCCTACACTGAACGTTGGACAACATGCCAACCACCATGTTTCTTGCCATGGGTAAGGAAGAGTTCTGATTTCTGCATCACAGTCACCCTTGGACAGTGATTGGAGATTAGGTCTAGGTTCTGAAGCCTGAAAACTGAGGTAGGGAAGAGATGATGATCAAAGGCCATGGCGGGTCTAATGTGCTCTGTGTTCGGTCAGCTGTCTGGGTGTTGGTCACGATGTCCGGGGTCAGGTTGTCAGACAGTGTATTAGTGCCCAGGTTAGACTATATTTTTTGGGGTCATTCGAGTGCGGCGTAAGTTCTTATCTGAGGAACTATTCAGGATTTGAAGAATGAGCGAGTCTGAGGCGCGAGCTCAGGCTTTTGTCTCTGGATTTTGTATCAGCGATGGCCGTGGAATGTTGGGGAGGCCTCATGGGCGATGGACGAATCTTGCTCTCTGTGTATTTGGCCCGAACCCAATTGTTTTTCGTCAATCTGTGGGATGGGAGGACTCCTTTCAAGTTTGTTACCTCAGGAGACCCACCAAAAGAGGAATTCCAAAGCAGAACCCTGGGGAAGAGTGAAGGGACAACCCGAACTACGGTAAAAAATTGGGGCCTAGGGGCATGGCAAGCCCAATATGCTGTCTCTCCATCCAGCCACTGAGAGGCTTTACTTGAGGACTGGGCTCTGCTGAGGGTCACAATGTGTGTTTGTGACCAATGTGGCCCGCAAGCATGGATGGGGCCTTATGGGCCACACTGGTTTCAACTACACTGATTCTTGGACAACATGCAAACCACAAGGTTTCTTGCCATGGGGAAAGAGTTCTGATTTCTGCATCATTTTCAAACCCGGGCCGTGATTGGAGATAAGGTCTAGGTTCTGAAGCCTGAAAACCGAGGTTGAGAAGAGATGACGAACTAAGGCCATGGCAGGTCCGATGTGCTCAGTGTGCGGCCAGCTGTCTGGGTGGGGCCAGGAGATCCAGGCTCAGGCTACGTCAGAAAGGACTTTAGTGCCCAGGTCAACCTATATTTTGGGGTACAGCCGAATGGCGTGCAGGTTGATCCTCATTTGGGGTTTCTGGGTAGCCGCAGAGGGCAATGTTTTTCTATTGGAGGGCAGGCAATGTGCTGCATTGTAGTTCTGAATTGCCAAATTCGAGGTCTTGTGGGCCAGTAGTCTGAGGACGGAAGTCTGAGAATCCAAGCTAGGCCTAGGTTTGTGGGTGAGGATATGGCAGGCACAATCTACAGTCCTGAATCTAGATCTCGTGCATCTGATGTCAGGGCGAGGATCAGACCATCGCTCAGGTTGGACATTCTGTCCCTGAGGGCCCCTACTTGAAGGGGGGTTCTCGAGGCCATGGGGGTTTTCCGACGATGGGAGTGGTGAGAAGGTCCCAATTGCAAAGATTCTTCTGCAGGACAATTGAGACCTGGTGGCTGGCTCCAGGACAACATTTCCATGCAGGGTTCTAAGGATGGATGGCTGGGTACCCCACCTCGCATTCCAATTGTCTCCAAGCAACAAGACAGGTCAGATCTGCTGGATCTGGGGGAGCAACCGAGGAGGCTGAGTTGAAATGGACTCTACCGTGGATGTGACCTAATATGATTTTGTGTCTATGGAGACCTTGGAAAGAAGCGGTGGCACTGGGGCCCTGAAGGGTTCTCCTAAATAGAGGCCTTCACACAGCTCCATCGTGCAAGTTTCCCATGTATAGATGAGATTTGTTCTGATGGTGAGTCAAGAAACTGCCATATGCTGTTATTGAAATCCAGGCCTCTGAGGAGAGATGCCTCGAAACCAAAGCAATGGATCCGATAGGTGCCTAGGGGCATGTTCGTTCCTTATTACCTCTAGGGATATTAGTCTACGGGTCTGAGTGCAGGTAGGTGCTCAGATGGGCCCAGATTGCCCCTGTTTGTCCAGGGAAGCCACCACTATTGGGGTGGCATCAGGAATTTTGGCAGTTTATCCTCTAAGTAGGGTTGTGGCTATTGGAATGGGCAAACAGAATTCCCTTGGAAAGGGCAAGCACATCTTCAGGTTTGGCCTCAGGGGCCTGAGCCTGTAGGGTGTGTAGACCAGAGCTGTTGGGACAATTGTCTGAATACACAAACTCGGCTTATGTTTCAGGTCATAGGTATGGCAGGACTGATCTTCAGACCATGAGGAGAACACTTTTGGATATGAAAAATGGGCGAGTGTGAGGCTCTTGCTCATGTTTTTGTCTCTAGATATTGTGTCACTCATGATCGTGAAATTTCCGGGTGACTTCATAGGAAATGGACGAGTCTTACTCTCTGGGGTTTGGCCCCGTCCAAGGAGTTTGGGGTCACTCTGTGGGATGGAAGAAGTCAGGTTTTTTTTGTTGTTGTTGATTTGAATTGTTTTGTTTTTCAACCTCAGGTGTTCTACCAAATGAGGGATACCAGAGTACAGCTCTGGGGAGTTGTGACTGGACAACCAGAAATGGTTAAAAATTGGGGCCTAGGGACATATCAAGCCCATTATGAAATCTAATGGTCCAGCCAATGAGAGGACGTACTATGGGACAGGACTCACGCTGAGGATCACAATGCGTGTTTATGCCCTCGTTGCACTGAAGAATGGGCGTGACCTCAGGGTGAATGCTGGTTTCTCCTACACTGAACGTAGGACAACATGGCAACCACAAGGATTCTTCCCTTGGGTAAGCAGGAGTTCTGATTTCTGCATCACAGTCACCCCTGGGCAGTGATTGGAGATAAGGTCTAGGTTCTGAAGCCTGAAAACTGAGGTAGGGCAGAGATGATGACCTAAGGCCATGGGGGGTCTGATGTGCTCAGTGTGCGGTCAGCTGTCTGGGTGTTGCTCAGGAGGTCCCGGCTCAGGTTGTGTCAGACAGTGCATTACTGCCCAGGTTAGACTATATAATTTTGGTACATTCGAGTGCCGTGTAGGTTTATTCTCATTTAATGTGCCCGGGCAGCACATTAGGCAATATATTTTTTCTAGAGGGCAGGCAGAGTGCTGCAATGATGGTCCTGAATTGCCAAACTTGTAGGCTTCGGGGCCAGGAGTGTGAGGATGGAAGTCTGGGAACACAAGCTAGACTTGGGTTTCAGGGCGAGGGCACGGCATGTACCCCCTGAAGATCTGAAGCAATATGTCATGCTTCTGAAGTCAGAGCGAGGATCAGACGTTGGCTCAGCTTGGATTTTCTGTTAATGACGGCCCCTTCATGAAGGGAGCGGATTCTCGAGCGTGGAGGTTATCGCACGTTGGGAGTGGTGGGATGCCCCCTCCAAGTATTCCTTCTGCGTGAAAATTGAGACCTGTTGGACAGCTCCAGGACATCCCATATGGATGAGTCCTGACCTTGGAAGCCCGCCTCGCATTCCAATTGTCTCCTAGGGACAAGAGAGTTTAGATCTGATGGCTCTGCGGGAGCAACCGGGGTGGCTGTGTTGAAATGGACTTTCCTGAGGATGGGTCTAATGTGTGTTTGTGTCCATGAGGGCCTTGGAATGGGGCGGTGGCACCGGTACCCTGAAGTATTCTCCTCAGCTTTTGACATAGCTCCCATGCACAAGTTTCCTTGTGGAGATGAGGTTTGTTCTGATGGGTGCCTCACGAAAACCCCAATGCTGTTATTGGAAACCAGGGTTTTGAAGAGACATGCCTGTAAACCAAAGCTATGAATCCGATTTTGGCCTTGGGTCCTGTCTGGTTCAATCTTCTTCTCTGGGGACATCCATCAAGGGTATGAGCGGAGGTAGATGCTCAGCTGGTGTCAGACTGAACTTTTTAGTCCCGGGCGACCTATACTATTGGGATGGCCTCAGAGACTTTGGAGGGTTCTCCTAATTTGTACGATTTTGGACAATGGAATGGGCAGAATTTCCATGGATTGGGTAGGCACAGACCTATTGTTTGGCTCCAGGGTCCCCAGCCTGGATGGTGTGTGTCCCAGGACTTTGAGGACAGAAGTCTGAAAACACAAACTCAGCTTATGTTTGGGGACGTAGGTATGGCAGGCCCGATCTACAAACCATGAGAAGACATCATCAGGATATGAAGAAAGTGCGACTCTGAGGCGCTTGCTCACTTTTGTCTCTGGATTTTGTATCAGCGATGGCCGTGGAATGTCGAGGAGGCCTCATGGGCCATGGACGAATCTTGCTCTCTGTGGATTTGGCCCGATCCCAATTGTTTTTCGTCAATCTGTTGGATGGAGGACTCCTTTCAGGGTTGTTACATCAGGTGTCCCATCAAAAGAGGAATTCCAAAGCAGAGCCCTGGGGAAGAGTGAAGGGACAACCCGAACTATGGTTAAAAATTGGGGCCTAGGGGCATGGCAAGCCTAATATGCTGTCTCTTCATCCAGCCCCTGAAGACCTTACCTGAGGACTGGGCTCAGGCTGAAGGTCACAATGTGTGTTTGTGACCAATGTGGCCCCAAAGCATGGGCGGGGCCTCATGGGCCACACTGGTTTCAAGTACATTGAACCTTGGACAACATGCCAACAACAAGGTTTCTTGCCATGGGGAAAGAGTTTTTATTTCTGCATCATTATCAAACCCGGGCCGTGATTGGAGATAAGGTCTTGAGTGCGACGAGGGCATAAACACGCATTGTGACCCTCAGCGTGAGTCCTGTCCTCTAGTACGTCCTCTCAGTGGCTTGACCATTAGATGTCATAATGGGCTTGATATATCCCTAGGCCCCAATTTTTAACCAGATTTCTGGTTGTCCAGTCGCCCCTCCCCATGGCTCTATTCTGGTATCCCTCATTTGAGGGACACCTGAGGTTGAAAAACAAAACAAAACAAATCAATAACAACAGAACAACGGACTTCTTCCATCCCACAGAATGACCCCAAACTCTTTGGACGGGGCCAACCCCAAGAGAGTAAGACTCGTCCATTTCCCATGAAGTCACCCGGAAATTTCACGACCATGAGTGAAACGATATCCAGAGACAAAAACTTGAGCAAGAGCCTCACCCTCGCCCTTTTTTCATATCCCAAAGAGTTCTCCTCATGGTCTGTAGATCAGTCCTCCCATACCTATGACCCGAAACATAAGCCGAGTTTGTGTTTTCAGACAACTGTCCAAACAGCCCTGGCCTACACAGCCTACAGGCTTAGACCCCTGGAGCCAAGCTGAGGACTGTACTTGCCCTCTCCAAGGGAATTCTGTGTGCCCATTCCAATGGCCACAACCCTACTAAGAGGATAAACCTCCAAAATTCCTGAGGCCATACCAATAGTGGTGGTGTTCCAGGACAAACAGGGGCAATGTGAGCCCATGAGCACCTACCTGCACTCAGACCCGTAGATTGATATCCCCAGAGGTAATAAGGTACGAATAGGCCCCTAGGCAACTATCGGATCCATTGCTTTGGTTTCGAGGCATCTCTCCTCAGAGGCCTGGATTTCAATAACAGCATATGGCTGTTTCTTGACTCACCATCAGAACAAATCTCATCTACACATGGGAAACTTGCACGATGGAGCTGTGTGAAAGCCTCTCTATAGGAGAACCCTTCAGGGCCCCAGTACCACCGCTTCATTCCAAGGTCTCCATAGACACAAAATCGTATTAGGTCACATCAAGGAGAGTCCTTTTCAACTCAGCCTCCTCGGTTGCTCCCCCAGATCCAGCCGATCTGACCAGTCTTGTTGCTTGGAGACAATTGGTATGCGAGATGGGCTACCCAGCCATCCATCCTTAGAACCCTGCTCAGAATCGTTGTCCTGGTGCCAACCTACAGGTCTCAAATGTCCTGCAGAAGAATCTTTGCAATTGGGAGCTTCGCACAACTCCCAACGTCGGAAAACCCCCATGGCCTCGTGATCCCCCAGCTTCAATATGGGGCCCTCAGGGAAAAAATGTCCAACCTGAGCGATCGTCTAATCCTCGCCCTGACTTCAGATGCTCGAGATCTAGATTCAGGACTATAGATTGTGCCGGCCATATCCTCACCCAGAAACCTAGGACTAGCTTGGGTTCTCACTTCCGTCCTCAGACTACTGGCCCAAAAAACCTCCAATTTGGCAATTCAGAACTACAATGCAGCACTCTGCCTGCCCTCCAGAAGAAAAACTTTGCCACATGGGGCTACCCAGAAACCCCAAATGGGGATCAACCTGCACGCCATTCGGCTGTACCCCAAATATATAAGCTGACCTGGGCACTAATGCCCTTTCTGACAAGGCCTGATCCTGGACCTCCGGGCCCCACCCAGACAGCTGGCCACACACTGAGCACATCGGACCCGCCATGGCCTTAGGTCGTCATCTCTTCTCAATCTCGGTTCTCAGGCTTCAGAACCTAGACCTTATCTCCAATCAAGGCCTGCGTTTGAAAATGATGCAGAAATCAAAACTCTTTTCCCATGGCAAGAAACCTTGTGGTTGGCATGTTGTCCAAGGTTCAGTGTACTTGAAACCAGTGTGGGCCATGAGGCCCCGCCCATGCGTGTGGGCCTCATTGGTCACAAACACACATTGTGACCCTCAGCCTGAGCCCAGTCCTCAGGTAAGGCCTCTCAGTGGCTGGATGGAGAGACAGCATATTGGGCTTGCCAAGCCCCAGGCCCCAATTTTTAACCATATTTCGGGTTGTCCCTTCACTCTTCCCCAGGGCTCAGCTTTGGAATTCCTCTTTTGGTGGGACACCTGAGGTAACAAACCTAAAAGGAGTCCTCCTATCCCACCGATTGACGAAAAACAATTGGGATTGGGCCAAGTCTACAGAGAGCAAGATTCGTCCATGGCCCATCAGGCCACCCCAACATTCCACGGCCATCGCTGACACAAAATCCAGAGACAAAAGCCTGAGCACGCGCCTCAGATTCGCTCATTCTTCATATCCTGAAGAGTTTGTCAGATAAGAACCTACACGGCACTCGAATGCACCCAAAATATATAGGCTAACCTGGGCACGAATGCACTGTTTGACAACCTGAGCCCGAACCTCCTGACCAACTCCCATTCAGCTGACAGCACACTGAGCCCATCAGACCCGCCATGGCCTTAGGTCATCATCTCTTCCCTACCTCAGTTTTCAAGTCAGAACCTAGACCTTAGCTCCAATCACTGCCCAGGGGTGACTGTGATGCAGAAATCAGAACTCTTCCTTACCTATGGCAAGAAACCTTGTGGTTGGCATGTGGTCCAGCGATCAGTGTAGGAGAAACCAGCATTCACCCTGAGGCCACGCCCATTCTTGAGTGCGACGAGGGCATAAACACGCATTGTGACCCTCAGCGTGAGTCCTGTCCTCTAGTACGTCCTCTCAGTGGCTGGACCATTAGATGTCATAATGGGCTTGACAAGTCCCTACTCACCAATTTTTAACCAGATTTCTGGTTGTCCAGTCACAACTCCCCAGGGCTCTACTCTGGAATCCCTCATTTGGTGGGACACCTGATGTTGAAAAACAAAACAAAACAAATCAACAACAACAAAGCAACGGATTTCTTCCATCCCACAGAATGACCCCAAACTCTTTGGAAGGGGCCAAACCCCCAGAAAGTAAGACTCGTCCATTTCCCATGAAGTCACCCGGAAATTTCACGACCATGAGTGACACGATATCCAGAGACAGAAACTTGAGCAAGAGCCTCACACTCGCCCTTTTTTCATATCCCGAAGTGTTCTCCTCATGGTCTGTAGATCAGTCCTGCCATACCTATGACCCGAAACATAAGCCGAGTTTGTGTTTTCAGACAACTGTCCAAACAGCCCTGGCCTACACACCCTACAGGCTCAGGCCCTTGGAGCCAAACCTGACGACTGTGCTTGCCCTCTCAAAGGGAATTGTTTGTGCCCATTCCAATGGCCACAACCCTACTAATAGGATAAACTTCCAAAGTCCCTGAGGCCATCCCAATATTTGTGGCTTCCCAGGACAAACAGGTGCAATCTGGGCCCATCTGGGCACCTAACTGCACTCAGACCCATAGACTGATATCCCCAGATGTAAAAAGGAAGGAACAGGCCTCTAGGATCCTATCGGATCCATTGGTTTTGTTTCCAGGCATCTCTCCTCAGGGGCCTGGATTTCAATAACAGCATATGGCTGTTCTTGACTCACCCATCAGAACAAATCTCATCTACACATGGGAAACTTTCACGATGGAGCTGTGTGAAAGCCTCTCTTTATGAGAACCCTTCAGGGCCCCAGTGCCACCGCTTCATTCCAAGGTCTCCATAGACACAAAATCATATTAGGACACATCCACGGGAGAGTCCATTTCAACTCAGCCTCCTCGATTGCTCCAAAATGATCCAGCAGATCTAACCTGTCTTGTTGCGTGAGGACAATTGGAATGCGAGGTGGGCTACCCAGCCATCCATCCAAGAACCCTGCTCGGAATCGTTGTCCTGGAGCCAACCAACAGGTCTCAATTGTCCTGCTGAAGAATCTTTGCAGTTCGGAGCTTCTCACAACTTCCATCGTGGGAAAACACCCATGGCCTCATGATCCACCCCCCCTTCAAGAAGGAGCCATCAGGGACAGAATGTCCAACCTGAGCGATCATGTGATCCTTGCCATGACTTCAGATGCACGAGATCTCGATTCAGGTCTGTAGATTGTGCCTGCCATATCCTCACCCAGAAACCTAGACCTAGCTTGGGTATTCAGACTTCCGTCCTCAGACTACTGGCCCACAAGCCCTCCAGTTTGGCAATCCAGAACGACAATGCAGCACTCTGCCTGCCCTCCAGAAGAAAAACATTGCCCTCTGGGGCAACCCTGAAGCCACAAATGACGATCAACGGGGCACGCCATTCGGCTGTACCCCAAATATATAGGCTCACCTGGGCTCTAATGCCCTTTCTGACACAGCCTGAGCCTGGACCTCCTGGCCCCTCCTAGACAGCTGGCCGCACACTGAGCACATCGACACGTCATGGCCTAAGGTCGTCATCTCTTCTCAACCTGGGTTTCAGGCTTCAGAACCTTGACCTTATCTCCAATCAAGGCCCGGATTTGAAATCAGACCTCTTTCCCTATGGCAAGAAACCTTTTGGTTGGCATGTTGTGCAAGGTTCAGTGTAGTTGAAACCAGTGTGGCCCATGAGGCCCCGCCCATGTTTGTGGGCCCCATTGGTCACAAACATACATTGTGACCCTCAGCCTGAGCCCTGTCCTCAGGTAAGGCCTCTCAGTGGCTGGATCGAGGGACAGCATATTGGGCTTGCCATGCCCCTAGGCCCCAATTTTTAACCATAGTTCGGGTTGTCCCTTCAGTCTTCCCAAGGGCTCTGCTTTGGAATTCCTCTTTGCTGGGACACTGACGAAACAAACCTGAAAGGAGTCCTCCCATCCCACAGATTGACGAAAAACAATTGGGATCGGGCCAAGTCCACAGAGAGCATGATTCGTCCATGGCCCATGGGGACCCCGCAACATTCCACGGCCATCGCTAGATTGTGCCTGCCATATCCTCACACAGAAACCTAGGCCTAGCTTGGGTTCTCAGACTTCCGTGATCAGTCTACTGGCCCACAAGCCCTCGAGTTTGGCAATCCAGAACTACAATGCAGCACTCTGCCTGTTCTCCAGAAGAAAAACATTGCCCTCTGGGCCTACCCAGAATCCCCAAATGAGGATCAACCTGCACGCCATTCGGCTGTACCCCACATATATAGGCTGACCTGGGCACTAATGCACTTTCTGACACAGCCTGAGCCTGGAACTCCTGGCCCCACCCAGACAGCTGGCCGCACACTGAGCACAACGGACCTGGCATGGCCTTATCGTCATCTCTTCTCAATCACGGTTTTCAGGCTTCTGAACCTAGACCTTATCTCCAATCACGGCCCGGGTTTGAAAATGATGCAGAAATCAGAACTCTTTCCCCATGGCAAGAAACCTTGTGGTTGGCATGTTGTCCAAGGTTCAGTGTACTTGAAACCAGTGTGGGCCATGAGGCCCCGCCCATGCTTGCGGGCCACATTGGTCACAAACACACATTGTGACCCTCAGCCTGAGCCCAGTCCTCAGGTAAGGCCTCTCAGTGGCTGGATGGAGAGACAGCATATTGGGCTTGCCATGCCCCTAGGCCCCAATTTTTAACCATAATTCGGGTTGTGTCTTCACTCTTCCCCAGGGCTCTGCATTGGAATTCCTCTTTTGGTGGGACCCCTGATGTAACAAACATGAAAGGAGTCCTCCCATCCCACAGATTGACGAAAAACAATTGGGATCGGGCCAAATCCACAGAGAGCAAGATTTGTCCATGGCCCATGATGCCTCCCCAACATTCCACGGCCATCGCTGATACAAAATCCAGAAACAAAAGCCTGGCACGCGCCTCAGACTCGCTCATTCTTCATATCCTGAAGAGTTCTTCAGATAAGAACCTACACGGCACTCGAATGCACCCAAAATATATAGTCTAACCTGGGCACTAATGCACTGCCTGACAACCTGAGCCCGGTCCTCATGACCAACACCCAGACAGCTGACCGCACACTGAGCACATCAGACCCGCCATGGCCTTAGGTCATCATCTCTTCCCTACCTCAGTTTTCAGGATTCAGAACCTAGACCTTATCTCTAATCACTGCCCAGGGCTGACTGTGATGCAGAAATCAGAACTCTTCCTTACCCATGGCAAGAAACCTTGTGGTTGGCATGTTGTCCAAAGTTCAGTGTAGGAAAAACCAGCATTCACCCTGAGGCCCCGCCCATTATTCAGTGCAAGGAGGGCATAAACACGCATTGTGACCCTCAGCGTGAGTCCTGTCCTCTAGTACGTCCTCTCAGTTGCTGGACCATTAAATGTCATCATGGGCGTGACATATCCCTAGGCCCCAATTTTTAACCAGATTTCTGGTTGTCCAGTCGCCCCTCCCCAGGGATCTACTCTGGAATCCCTCATTTGGTGGGACACCTGAGGTTGAAAAACAAATCAAAACAAATCAACAACAGAGCAACGGACTTCTTCCATCCCACAGAATGACCCCAAACTCTTTGGACGGGGCCAAACCCCCAGAGTAAGACTCGTCCATTTCCCATGAAGTCACCCGGAAATTTCACGACCATGAGTGACACGATATCCAGAGACAAAAACTTGAGCAAGAGCCTCACACTCGCCCTTTTTTCATATCCCGAAGTGTTCTCCTCATGATCTGTACATCAGTCCTGCCATACCTATGACCCGAAACATAAGCCGAGTTTGTGTTTTCAGACAACTGTCCACACATCGTGGCCTACACATCCTACAGGCTCAGGCCCCTGGAGCCAAACCTGACGACTATGCTTGCCCTCTCCAAGGGAATTGTATGTGCTCATTCCAATGGCCACAACCCTACTAATAGGATAAACCTCCTAAGTCCCTGAGGCCATCCCAATATTTGTGGCTTCCCAGGACAAACAGGGGCAATCTGGGCCCATCTGAGCACCTACCGGCACTCAGACCCGTAGACTGATGTCCCCAGAGGTAAAAAGGAACGAACAGGCCCATAGTCACCTATCGGATCCATTGGTTTGGCTTCCAGGCATCTCTCCTCAGAGGCCTGGATTTCAGTAACTGCATATGGCTGTCTCTTGAGTCACCCATCAGAACAAAACTCAAAGCCTCTCTTTTTTTTTATTTTTTATTTTTTATAAACATATATTTTTATCCCCAGGGGTGCAGGTCTGGGAATCACCAGGTTTACACACTTCACAGCACTCACCAAATCACATACCCTCCCCAATGTCCATAATCCAACCCCCTTCTCCAAACCCCCCCCCCCGGCAACCCTCAGTTTGTTTTGTGAGATTAAGAGTCATTTATGGTTTGTCTCCCTCCCAATCCCATCTTGTTTCATTTATTCTTCTTCTACCCACTTAAGCCTCCATGTTGCATCACCACTTCCTCATATCAGGGAGATCATATGATAGTTGTCTTTCTCTGCTTGACTTATTTCGCTAAGCATGATACGCTCTAGTTCCATCCATGTTGTTGCAAATGGCAAGATTTCATTTCTTTTGATGGCTGCATAGTATTCCATTGTGTATATATACCACATCTGATTGATCCATTCATCTGTTGATGGACATCTAGGTTCTTTCCATAGTTTGCCTATTGTGGACATTGCTGCTATAAACATTCGGGTGCATGTGTCCCTTTGGATCACTACATTTGTATCTTTAGGGTAAATACCCAATAGTGCAATTGCTGGGTCATAGGGCAGTTCTATTTTCAACATTTTGAGGAACCTCCATGCTGTTTTCCAGAGTGGCTGCACCAGCTTGCATTCCCACCAACAGTGTAGGAGGGTTCCCCTTTCTCCGCATCCTCGCCAGCATCTGTCATTTCCTGACTTGTTGATTTTAGCCATTCTGACTGGTGTGAGGTGATATCTCATTGTGGTTTTGATTTGTATTTCCCTGATGCCGAGTGATATGGAGCACTTTTTCATGTGTCTGTTCGCCATCTGGATGTCTTCTTTGCAGAAATGTCTGTTCATGTCTTCTGCCCATTTCTTGATTGGATTATTTGTTCTTTGGGTGTTGAGTTTGCTAAGTTCTTTATAGATTCTGGACACTAGTCCTTTATCTGATATGTCGTTTGCAAATATCTTCTCCCATTCTGTCAGTTGTCTTTTGATTTTGTTAACTGTTTCCTTTGCTGTGCAAAAGCTTTTGATCTTGATGAAATCCCAGTAGTTCATTTTTTCCCTTGCTTCCCTTGCCTTTTGCGTTGTTCCTAGGAAGATGTTGCTGCGGCAGAGGTCGAAGAGGTTGCTGCCCGTGTTCTCCTCAAGGATTTTGATGGATTCCTTTCGTACATTGAGGTCCTTCATCCATTTTGAGTCTATTTTTGTGTGTGGTGTAAGGAAATGGTCCAATTTCATTTTTCTGCATGTGGCTGTCCAATGTTCCCAGCACCATTTATTGAAAAGGCTGTCTTTTTTCCATTGGACATTCTTTCCTGCTTTGTCGAAGATTAGTTGACCATAGATTTGAGGGTCTATTTCTGGGCTCTCTATTCTGTTCCATTGATCTATGTGTCTGTTTTTGTGCCAGTACCATGCTGTCTTGATGATGACAGCTTTGTAATAGAGCCTGAAGTCCGGAATTGTGATGCCACCAACGTTGGCTTTCTTTTTCAATATCCCTTTGGCTATTCGAGGTCTTTTCTGGTTCCATATAAATTTTAGCATTATTTGTTCCATTTCTTTGAAAAAGATGGATGGTACTTTGATAGGAATTGCATTAAATGTGTAGATTGCTTTAGGTAGCATAGACATTTTCACAATATTTATTCTTCCAATCCAGGAGCATGGAACATTTTTCCATTTCTTTGTGTCTTCCTCAATTTCTTTCATGAGTACTTTATAGTTTTCTGAGTATAGATTCTGTGTCTCTTTGGTTAGGTTTATTCCTAGGTATCTTATGGTTTTGGATGCAATTGTAAATGGGATTGACTCCTTAATATCTCTTTCTTCTGTCTTGCTGTTGGTGTAGAGAAATGCAACTGATTTCTGTGCATTGATTTTATATCCTGACACTTTACTGAATTCCTGTATAAGTTCTAGCAGTTTTGGAGTGGAGTCTTTTGGGTTTTCCACATATAGTATCATATCATCTGCGAAGAGTGATAATTTGACTTCTTCTTTGCCGATTTGGATGCCTTTAATTTCCTTTTGTTGTCTGATTGCTGAGGCTAGGACCTCTAGTACGATGTTGAATAGCAGTGGTGATAATGGACATCCCTGCCGTGTTCCTGACCTTAGCGGAAAAGCTTTCAGTTTTTCTCCATTGAGAATGATATTTGCGGTGGGTTTTTCATAGATGGCTTTGATGATATTGAGGTATGTGCCCTCTATCCCTACACTTTGAAGAGTTTTGATCAGGAAGGGATGTTTGTACTTTGTCAAATGCTTTTTCAGCATCTATTGAGAGTATCATATGGTTCTTGTTCTTTCTTTTATTGATGTGTTGTATCACATTGACTGATTTGCGGATGTTGAACCAACCTTGCAGCCCTGGAATAAACCCCACTTGGTCGTGGTGAATAATCTTTTTAATGTACTGTTGAATCCTATTGGCTAGTATTTTGTTGAGTATTTTCGCATCTGTGTTCATCAAGGATATCGGTATATAGCTCTCTTTTTTGGTGGGATCCTTGTCTGGTTTTGGGATCAAGGTGATGCTGGCCTCATAAAATGAGTTTGGAAGTTTTCCTTCCATTTCTATTTTTTGGAACAGTTTCAGGAGAATAGGAATTAGTTCTTCTTTAAATGTTTGGTAGAATTCCCCCGGGAAGCCGTCTGGCCCTGGGCTTTTGTTTGTTTGGAGATTTTTAATGACTGTTTCAATCTCCTTACTGGTTATGGGTCTGTTCAGGCTTTCTATTTCTTCCTGGTTCAGTTGTGGTAGTTTATGTGTTTCTAGGAATGCATCCATTTCTTCCAGATTGTCAAATTTGTTGCCGTAGAGTTGCTCATAGTATGTTCTTAGAATAGTTTGTATTTCTTTGGTGTTAGTTGTGATCTCTCCTCTTTCATTCATGATTTTATTTATTTGGGTCCTTTCTCTTTTCTTTTTGATAAGTCGGGCCAGGGGTTTATCAATTTTATTAATTCTTTCAAAGAACCAGCTCCTAGTTTCGTTGATTTGTTCTATTGTTTTTTTGGTTTCTATTTCATTGATTTCTGCTCTGATCTTTATGATTTCTCTTCTCCTGCTGGGCTTAGGGTTTCTTTCTTGTTCTTTCTCCAGCTCCTTTAGGTGTAGGGTTAGGTTGTGTACCTGAGACCTTTCTTGTTTCTTGAGAAAGGCTTGTACCGCTATATATTTTCCTCTCAGGACTGCCTTTGTTGTGTCCCACAGATTTTGAACCGTTGTGTTTTCATTATCATTTGTTTCCATGATTTTTTTCAATTCTTCTTTAATTTCCCGGTTGACACATTCATTCGTTAGAAGGATACTGTTTAGTCTCCATGTATTTGGGTTCTTTCCAAACTTCCTTTTGTGGTTGAGTTCTAGCTTTAGAGCATTGTGTTCTGAAAATATGCAGGGAATGATCCCAATCTTTTGATACCGGTTGAGTCCTGATTTAGGACCGAGGATGTGATCTATTCTGGAGAATGTTCCATGTGCACTAGAGAAGAATGTGTATTCTGTTGCTTTGGGATGAAATATTCTGAATATATCTGTGATGTCCATCTGGTCCAGTGTGTCATTTAAGGCCTTTATATCCTTGCTGATCTTTTGCTTGGATGACCTGTCCATTTCAGTGAGGGGAGTGTTAAAGTCCCCTACTATCATTGTATTATTGTTGATGTGTTTCTTTGATTTTGTTATTAATTGGTTTATATAGTTGGCTGCTCCCACATTGGGGGCATAGATATTTAAAATTGTTAAATCTTCTTGTTGGACAGACCCTTTGAGTATGATATAGTGTCCTTCCTCATCTCTTATTATAGTCTTTGGCTTAAAATCTAATTGATCTGATATAAGGATTGCCACTCCTGCTTTCTTCTGATGTCCATTAGCATGGTAAATTCTTTTCCACCCCCTCACTTTAAATCTGGAGGTGTCTTCGGGCTTAAAATGTGTTTCTTGGAGGCAACATATAGATGGTTTTTTTGTTTTTTTATCCATTCTGATACCCTGTGTCTTTTGACAGGGGCATTTAGCCCATTCACATTCAGGGTAACTATTGAGAGATATGAATTTAGTGCCATTGTATTGCCTGTAAGGTGACTGTTACTGTATATGGTCTCTGTTCCTTTCTGATCTACCACTTGTAGGCTCTCTCTTTGCTTAGAGGACCCCTCTCAAGATTTCCTGTAGAGCTGGTTTGGTATTTGCAAATTCTTTCAGTTGTTGTTTGTCCTGGAAGCTTTTAATCTCTCCTTCTATTTTCAATGATAGCCTAGCTGGATATAGTATTCTTGGCTGCATGTTTTTCTCGTTTAGTGCTCTGAAAATATCATGCCAGCTCTTTCTGGCCTGCCAGGTCTCTGTGGATAAGTCAGCTGCCAATCTAATATTTTTACCATTGTATGTTACAGACTTCTTTTCCCGGGCTGCTTTCAGGATTTTTCTCTTTGTCATTGAGACTTGTAAATTTTACTATTAGGTGACGGGGTGTGGGCCTATTCTTATTGATTTTGAGGGGCATTCTCTGAACCTCCTGAATTTTGATGCTCGTTCCCTTTGCCATATTGGGGAAATTCTCCCCAATAATTCTCTCCAGGATACCTTCTGCTCCCCTCTCACTTTCTTCTTCTTCTGGAATCCCAATTATTCTAATGTTGTTTCGTCTTATGGTGTCACTTATCTCTCGAATTCTCCCCTCGTGGTCCAGTAGCTGTTTGTCCCTCTTTTGCTCAGCTTCTTTATTCTCTGTCATTTGGTCTTCTATATCACTAATTCTTTCTTCTACCTCATTTATCCTAGCAGTGAGAGCCTCCATTTTTGATTGCACCTCATTAATAGCTTTTTTGATTTCAACTTGGTTAGATTTTAGTTCTTTTATTTCTCCAGAGAGGGCTTTTATATCTCTCGAGAGGGTTTCTCTAATATCTTCCATGCCTAGGCCCCAATTTTTAACCGTAGTTCGGGTTGTCCCTTCACTCTTCCCCAGGGCTCTGCTTTGGAATTCCTCTTTTGGTAGGACCCCTGAGGTAACAAACCTGAAAGGAGTCCTCCCATCCCACAGATTGACGAAAAACAATTGGGATCGGGCCCAATCCACAGAGAGTAAGATTCGTCCATGGCCCATGTGGCCTCCCCAACATTCCACGGCCGTCGCTGATACAAAATCCAGAGACAAAAGCCTGAGCACGCGCCTCAGACTCACTCATCCTTCATATCCTGAAGAGTTCTTCAGATAAGAACCTACACGGCACTCGAAGGCACCCAAAATATATAGTCTAACCTGGGCACTAATGCACTGTCAGACAACCTGAGCCCAGACCTCGTGACCAACACCCAGACAGCTGACCGCACACTGAGCACATCAGACGCGCCATGGCCTTAGGTCATCATCTCTTCCCTACC
This sequence comes from Mustela putorius furo, assembly GCF_011764305.1. NCBI lineage: Eukaryota > Metazoa > Chordata > Mammalia > Carnivora > Mustelidae > Mustela > Mustela putorius. The sequence continues at coordinate 27,361 of NW_025421628.1, forward strand.
TCAGTTTTCAGGCTTCAGAACCTAGTCCTTATCTCCAATCACTGCCCAGGGGTGACTGTGATGCAGAAATCAGAACTCTTCTTTACCCATGGCAAGAAACCTTGTGGTTGGCATGTTGTCCAACGTTCAGTGTAGGAGAAACCAGCATTCACCCTGAGGCCCCGCCCATTCTTGAGTGCGACGAGGGCATAAACACGCATTGTGACCCTCAGCGTGCGTCCTGTCCTCTAGTACGTCCTCTCAGTGGCTGGACGATTAGATGCCATAATGGGCTTGACATGTCCCTAGGCCCCAATTTTTAACCAGATTTCTGGTTGTCCAGTCGCCCCTCCCCAGGGCTCTACTCTGGAATCCCTCATTTGGTGGGACACCTGAGGTTGAAAAACAAAACAAAACAGATCAACAACAACAGAGCAACGGACTTCTTCCATCCCACAGAATGACCCCAAACTCTTTGGACGGGGCCAAACCCCCAGAGAGTAAGACTCGTCCATTTCCCATGATGTCACCCGGAAATTTCACGACCATGGGTGACACGATATACAGAGACAAAACTTGAGCAAGAGCCTCACACTCGCCCTTTTTTCATATCCCGAAGTGTTCTCCTCATGGTCTGTAGATCAGTCCTGCCGTACCTTTGACCCGAAACATAAGCCGAGTTTGTGTTTTCAGACAACTGTCCTAACAGCCCTGGCCTACACACCCTACAGGCTCAGGCCCCTGGAGCCAAACCTGACGACTGTGCTTGCCCTCTCCAAGGGAATTGTGTGTGCACATTCCAATGGCCACAACCATACTAATAGGATAAACCTCCAAAGTCCCTGAGGCCATCCCAATATTTGTGGCTTCCCAGGACAAGAGGGGCAATCTGGGCCCATCTGAGCACCTACCGGCACTCAGACCCGTAGACTGATGTCCCCAGAGGTAAAAAGGCACGAACATGCCCCTAGGCACCTATCGGATCCATTGCTTTGGTTTCCAGGCATCTCTCCTCAGAGGAATGGATTTCAATAGCAACATATGGCTGTTTCTTGACTCACCCATCAGAACAAATCTCATCTACACATGGGAAACTTGCACGATGGAGGTGTGTGAAAGCCTCTCTTTAGGAGAACCCTTCAGGGCCCCAGTGCCACCGCTTCATTCCAAGGTCTCCATAGAAACAAAATCATATTAGGACACATCCACGGGAGAGTCCATTTCAACTCAGCCACCTCGGTTGCTCCCCCAGATCCAGCAGATCTAACCTGTCTCGTTGCTTGGAGACAATTGGAATGCGTGGTGGGCTACCCAGACATCCATCCTTAGAACCCTGCTCGGAATCGTTGTCCTGGAGCCAACCAACAGGTCTCAATTGTCCTGCAGAAGAATCTTTGCAGTTGGGAGCCTCTCACAACTCCCATCGTTGGACAACCCCCATGGCCTCGTGATCCACCCCCCCTTCAAGAAGGGGCCATCAGGGACAGAATGTCCAACCTGAGCGATCGTCTGATCCTCGCCCTGACTTCAGATGCTCGAGATCTCGATTCAGGTCTCACCCAGAAACCTAGGCCTAGCTTGGGTTCTCAGACTTCCGTCCTCAGACTACTGGCCCACAAGCCCTCCAGTTTGGCAATCCAGAACTACAATGCAGCACTCTGCCTGTTCTCCAGAAGAAAAACATTGCCCTCTGGGCCTACCCAGAATCCCCCAATGAGGATCAACCTGCACGCCATTCGGCTGTACCCCACATATATAGGCTGACCTGGGCACTAATGCCCTTTCTGACACAGCCTGAGCCTGGACCTCCTGGCCCCACCCAGACAGCTGGCCGCACACTGAGCACAACGGACCCGCCATGGCCTTAGGTCGTCATCTCTTCTCAATCTCGGTTTTCAGGATTCCGAACCTAGACCTTATCTCCAATCACGGCCCGGGTTTGAAAATGATGCAGAAATCAGAACTCTTTCCCCATGGCAAGAAACCTTGTGGTTGGCATGTTGTCCAAGGTTCAGTGTACTTGAAACCAGTGTGGCCCATGAGGCCCCGCCCATGCTTGCGGGCCACATTGGTCCCAAACACACATTGCGACCCTCAGCCTGAGCACAGTCCTCAGGTAAGGCCTCTCAGTGGCTGGATGGAGAGACTATATATTGGGCTTGCCATGCACCTAGGCCCCAATTTTTTTTTTTTTAACTAGTACCCCAAAACAATTTAAATTTTTATTTTTATAAACATATATTTTTATCCCCAGGGGTACAGGTCTGTGAATCACCAGGTTTACACACTTCACAGCACTCACCAAATCACATACCCTCCCCAATGTCCATAATCCCACCCCCTTCTCACAAACCCCCTCCCCCCGGCAACCCTCAGTTTGTTTTGTGAGATTAAGAGTCACTTATGGTTTGTCTCCCTCCCAATCCCATCTTGTTTCATTTATTCTTCTACCCACTTAAGCCTCCATGTTGCATCACCACTTCCTCATTTCAGGGAGATCATATGATAGTTGTCTTTCTCTGCTTGACTTATTTCGCTAAGCATGATACGCTCTAGTTCCATCCATGTTGTTGCAAATGGCAAGATTTCATTTCTTTTGATGGCTGCATAGTATTCCATTGTGTATATATACCACATCTTCTTGATCCATTCATCTGTTGATGGACATCTAGGTTCTTTCCATAGTTTGGCTATTGTGGACATTGCTGCTATAAACATTCGGGTGCATGTGTCCCTTTGGATCACTACATTTGTATCTTTAGGGTAAATACCCAATAGTGCAATTGCTGGGTCATAGGGCAGTTCTATTTTCAACATTTTGAGGAACCTCCATGCTGTTTTCCAGAGTGGCTGCACCAGCTTGCATTCCCACCAACAGTGTAGGAGGGTTCCCCTTTCTCCGCATCCTCGCCAGCATCTGTCATTTCCTGACTTGTTGATTTTAGCCATTCTGACTGGTGTGAGGTGATATCTCATTGTGGTTTTGATTTGTATTTCCCTGATGCCGAGTGATATGGAGCACTTTTTCATGTGTCTGTTGGCCATCTGGATGTCTTCTTTGCAGAAATGTCTGTTCATGTCTTCTGCCTATTTCTTGATTGGATTATTTGTTCTTTGGGTGTTGAGTTTGCTAAGTTCTTTATAGATTCTGGACACTCGTCCTTTATCTGATATGTCGTTTGCAAATATCTTCTCCCATTCTGTCAGTTGTCTTCTGATTTTGTTAACTGTTTCCTTTGCTGTGCAAAAGCTTTTGATCTTGATGAAATCCCAGTAGTTCATTTTTTCCCTTGCTTCCCTTGCCTTTTGCGTTGTTCCTAGGAAGATGTTGCTGCGGCAGAGGTCGAAGAGGTTGCTGCCCGTGTTCTCAAGGATTTTGATGGATTCCTTTCGTACATTGAGGTCCTTCATCCATTTTGAGTCTATTTTTGTGTGTGGTGTAAGGAAATGGTCCAATTTCATTTTTCTGCATGTGGCTGTCCAATGTTCCCAGCACCATTTATTGAAAAGGCTGTCTTTTTTCCATTGGACATTCTTTCCTGCTTTGTCGAAGATTAGTTGACCATAGATTTGAGGGTCTATTTCTGGGCTCTCTATTCTGTTCCATTGATCTATGTGTCTGTTTTTGTGCCAGTACCATGCTGTCTTGATGATGACAGCTTTGTAATAGAGCCTGAAGTCCGGAATTGTGATGCCACCAACGTTGGCTTTCTTTTTCAATATCCCTTTGGCTATTCGAGGTCTTTTCTGGTTCCATATAAATTTTAGCATTATTTGTTCCATTTCTTTGAAAAAGATGGATGGTACTTTGATAGGAATTGCATTAAATGTGTAGATTGCTTTAGGTAGCATAGACATTTTCACAATATTTATTCTTCCAATCCAGGAGCATGGAACATTTTTCCATTTCTTTGTGTCTTCCTCAATTTCTTTCATGAGTACTTTATAGTTTTCTGAGTATAGATTCTGTGTCTCTTTGGTTAGGTTTATTCCTAGGTATCTTATGGTTTTGGATGCAATTGTAAATGGGATTGACTCCTTAATATCTCTTTCTTCTGTCTTGTCTGTTGGTGTAGAGAAATGCAACTGATTTCTGTGCATTGATTTTATATCCTGACACTTTACTGAATTCCTGTATAAGTTCTAGCAGTTTTGGAGTGGAGTCTTTTGGGTTTTCCACATATAGTATCATATCATCTGCGAAGAGTGATAATTTGACTTCTTCTTTGCCGATTTGGATGCCTTTAATTTCCTTTTGTTGTCTGATTGCTGAGGCTAGGACCTCTAGTACGATGTTGAATAGCAGTGGTGATAATGGACATCCCTGCCGTGTTCCTGACCTTAGCGGAAAAGCTTTCAGTTTTTCTCCATTGAGAATGATATTTGCGGTGGGTTTTTCATAGATGGCTTTGATGATATTGAGGTATGTGCCCTCTATCCCTACACTTTGAAGAGTTTTGATCAGGAAGGGATGTTGTACTTTGTCAAATGCTTTTTCAGCATCTATTGAGAGTATCATATGGTTCTTGTTCTTTCTTTTATTGATGTGTTGTATCACATTGACTGATTTGCGGATGTTGAACCAACCTTGCAGCCCTGGAATAAATCCCACTTGGTCGTGGTGAATAATCTTTTTAATGTACTGTTGAATCCTATTGGCTAGTAATTTGTTGAGTATTTTCGCATCTGTGTTCATCAAGGATATCGGTCTATAGCTCTCTTTTTTGGTGGGATCCTTGTCTGCTTTTGGGATCAAGGTGATGCTGGCCTCATAAAATGAGTTTGGAAGTTTTCCTTCCATTTCTATTTTTTGGAACAGTTTCAGGAGAATAGGAATTAGTTCTTCTTTAAATGTTTGGTAGAATTCCCCCGGGAAGCCGTCTGGCCCTGGGCTTTTGTTTGTTTGGAGATTTTTAATGACTGTTTCAATCTCCTTACTGGTTATGGGTCTGTTCAGGCTTTCTATTTCTTCCTGGTTCAGTTGTGGTAGTTTATGTGTTTCTAGGAATGCATCCATTTCTTCCAGATTGTCAAATTTGTTGCCGTAGAGTTGCTCATAGTATGTTCTTAGAATAGTTTGTATTTCTTTGGTGTTAGTTGTGATCTCTCCTCTTTCATTCATGATTTTATTTATTTGGGTCCTTTCTCTTTTCTTTTTGATAAGTCGGGCCAGGGGTTTATCAATTTTATTAATTCTTTCAAAGAACCAGCTCCTAGTTTCGTTGATTTGTTCTATTGTTTTTTTGGTTTCTATTTCATTGATTTCTGCTCTGATCTTTATGATTTCTCTTCTCCTGCTGGGCTTAGGGTTTCTTTCTTGTTCTTTCTCCAGCTCCTTTAGGTGTAGGGTTAGGTTGTGTACCTGAGACCTTTCTTGTTTCTTGAGAAAGGCTTGTACCGCTATATATTTTCCTCTCAGGACTGCCTTTGTTGTGTCCCACAGATTTTGAACCGTTGTGTTTTCATTATCATTTGTTTCCATGATTTTTTTCAATTCTTCTTTAATTTCCCGGTTGACCCATTCATTCTTTAGAAGGATACTGTTTAGTCTCCATGTATTTGGGTTCTTTCCAAACTTCCTTTTGTGGTTGAGTTCTAGCTTTAGAGCATTGTGGTCTGAAAATATGCAGGGAATGATCCCAATCTTTTGATACCGGTTGAGTCCTGCTTTAGGACCGAGGATGTGATCTATTCTGGAGAATGTTCCATGTGCACTAGAGAAGAATGTGTATTCTGTTGCTTTGGGATGAAATATTCTGAATATATCTGTGATGTCCATCTGGTCCAGTGTGTCATTTAAGGCCTTTATATCCTTGCTGATCTTTTGCTTGGATGACCTGTCCATTTCAATGAGGGGAGTGTTAAAGTCCCCTACTATCATTGTATTATTGTTGATGTGTTTCTTTGATTTTGTTATTAATTGGTTGATATAGTTGGCTGCTCCCACATTGGGGGCATAGATATTTAAAATTGTTAAATCTTCTTGTTGGACAGACCCTTTGAGTATGATATAGTGTCCTTCCTCATCTCTTATTATAGTCTTTGGCTTAAAATCTAATTGATCTGATATAAGGATTGCCACTCCTGCTTTCTTCTGATGTCCATTAGCATGGTAAATTCTTTTCCACCCCCTCACTTTAAATCTGGAGGTGTCTTCGGGCTTAAAATGTGTTTCTTGGAGGCAACATATAGATGGGTTTTGTTTTTTTATCCATTCTGATACCCTGTGTCTTTTGACAGGGGCATTTAGCCCATTCACATTCAGGGTAACTATTGAGAGATATGAATTTAGTGCCATTGTATTGCCTGTAAGGTGACTGTTACTGTATATGGTCTCTGTTCCTTTCTGATCTACCACTTGTAGGCTCTCTCTTTGCTTAGAGGACCCCTTTCAAGATTTCCTGTAGAGCTGGTTTGGTATTTGCAAATTCTTTCAGTTGTTGTTTGTCCTGGAAGCTTTTAATCTCTCCTTCTATTTTCAATGATAGCCTAGCTGGATATAGTATTCTTGGCTGCATGTTTTTCTCGTTTAGTGCTCTGAAAATATCATGCCAGCTCTTTCTGGCCTGCCAGGTCTCTGTGGATAAGTCAGCTGCCAATCTAATATTTTTACCATTGTATGTTACAGACTTCTTTTCCCGGGCTGCTTTCAGGATTTTCTCTTTGTCATTGAGACTTGTAAATTTTACTATTAGGTGACGGGGTGTGGGCCTATTCTTATTGATTTTGAGGGGCATTCTCTGAACCTCCTGAATTTTGATGCTCGTTCCCTTTGCCATATTGGGGAAATTCTCCCCAATAATTCTCTCCAGTATACCTTCTGCTCCCCTCTCACTTTCTTCTTCTTCTGGAATCCCAATTATTCTAATGTTGTTTCGTCTTATGGTGTCACTTATCTCTCGAATTCTCCCCTCGTGGTCCAGTAGCTGTTTGTCCCACTTTTGCTCAGCTTCTTTATTCTCTGTCATTTGGTCTTCTATATCACTAATTCTTTCTTCTGCCTCATTTATCCTAGCAGTGAGAGCCTCCATTTTTGATTGCACCTCATTAATAGCTTTTTTGATTTCAACTTGGTTAGATTTTAGTTCTTTTATTTCTCCAGAGAGGGCTTTTATATCTCTCGAGAGGGTTTCTCTAATATCTTCCATGCCTAGGTCCCAATTTTTAACCGTAGTTCGGGTTGTCCCTTCACTCTTCCCCAGGGCTCTGCTTTGGAATTCCTCTTTTGGTGGGACCCCTGAGGTAACAAACCTGAAAGGAGTCCTCCCATCCCACAGATTGACGAAAAACAATTGGGATCGGGCCCAATCCACAGAGAGTAAGATTCGTCCATGGCCCATGTGGCCTCCCCAACATTCCACGGCCGTCGCTGATACAAAATCCAGAGACAAAAGCCTGAGCATGCGCCTCAGACTCGCTCATCCTTCATATCCTGAAGAGTTCTTCAGATAAGAACCTACACGGCACTCGAAGGCACCCAAAATATATAGTCTAACCTGGGCACTAATGCACTGTCAGACAACCTGAGCCCGGACCTCGTGACCAACACCCAGACAGCTGACCGCACACTGAGCACATCAGACCCGCCATGGCCTTAGGTCATCATCTCTTCCCTACCTCAGTTTTCAGGCTTCAGAACCTAGTCCTTATCTCCAATCACTGCCCAGGGGTGACTGTGATGCAGAAAGCAGAACTCTTCCTTACCCATGGCAAGAAACCTTGTGGTTGGCATGTTGTCCAACGTTCAGTGTAGGAGAAACCAGCATTCACCCTGAGGCCCCGCCCATTCTTGAGTGCGACGAGGGCATAAACACGCATTGTGACCCTCAGCGTGAGTCCTGTCCTCTAGTACGTCCTCTCAGTGGCTGGACCATTAGATGCCATAATGGGCTTGACATGTCCCTAGGCCCCAATTTTTAACCAGATTTCTGGTTGTCCAGTCGCCCCTCCCCAGGGCTCTACTCTGGAATCCCTCATTTGGTGGGACACCTGAGGTTGAAAAACAAAACAAAACAGGTCAACAACAACAGAGCAACGGACTTCTTCCATTCCACAGAATGACCCCAAACTCTTTGGACGGGGCCAAACCCCCAGAGAGCAAGACTCGTCCATTTCCCATGATGTCACCCGGAAATTTCACGACCATGAGTGACACGATATCCAGAGACAAAAACTTGCGCAAGAGCCTCACACTCGCCCTTTTTTCATATCCCGAAGTGTTCTCCTCATGGTCTGTAGATCAGTCCTGCCATACCTTTGACCCGATACATAAGCCGAGTTTGTGTTTTCAGACCACTGTCCAAACAGCCCTGGCCTACACACCCTACAGGCTCAGGCCCCTGGAGCCAAACCTGACGACTGTGCTTGCCCTCTCCAAGGAATTGTGTGTGCCCATTCCAATGGCCACAACCCTACTAATAGGATAAAACTCCAAAGTCCCTGAGGCCATCCCAATATATGTGGCTTCCCAGGACAAGAGTGGCAATCTGGGCCCATCTGAGCACCTACCGGCACTCAGACCCGTAGACTGATGTCCCCAGAGGTAAAAAGGCACGAACATGCCCCTAGGCACCTATCGGATCCATTGCTTTGGTTTCCAGGCACCTCTCCTCAGAGAAGTGTATTTCAATAGCAACATATGGCTGTTTCTTGACTCACCCATCAGAACAAATCTCATCTACACATGGGAAACTTGCACGATGGAGGTGTGTGAAAGCCTCTCTTTAGGAGAACCCTTCAGGGCCCCAGTGCCACCGCTTCATTCCAAGGTCTCCATAGACACAAAATCATATTAGGACACATCCATGGGAGAGTCCATTTCAACTCAGCCACCTCGGTTGCTCCCCCAGATCCAGCAGATCTAACCTGTCTTGTTGCTTGGAGACAACTGGAATGCGTGGTGGGCTACCCAGACATCCATCCTTAGAACCCTGCTCGGAATCGTTGTCCTGGAGCCAACCAACAGGTCTCAATTGTCCTGCAGAAGAATCTTTGCAGTTGGGAGCTTCTCACAACTCCCATCGTGGGAAAACCCCCATGGCCTCGTGATCCACCCCCCCTTCAAGAAGGGGCCATCAGGGACAGAATGTCCAACCTGAGCGATCGTGTGATCCTCGCCCTGACTTCAGATGCTCGAGATCTCGATTCAGGTCTCACCCAGAAACCTAGGCCTAGCTTGGGTTCTCAGACTTCCGTCCTCAGACTACTGGCCCACAAGCCCTCCAGTTTGGCAATCCAGAACTACAATGCAGCACTCTGCCTGTTCTCCAGAAGAAAAACATTGCCCTCTGGGCCTACCCAGAATCCCCCAATGAGGATCAACCTGCACGCCATTCGGCTGTACCCCACATATATAGGCTGACCTGGGCACTAATGCCCTTTCTGACACAGCCTGAGCCTGCACCTCCTGGCCCCACCCAGACAGCTGGCCGCACACTGAGCACAACGGACCCGCCATGGCCTTAGGTCGTCATCTCTTCTCAATCTCGGTTTTCAGGCTTCCGAACCTAGACCTTATCTCTAATCACGGCCCGGGTTTGAAAATGATGCAGAAATCAGAACTCTTTCCCCATGGCAAGAAACCTTGTGGTTGGCATGTTGTCCAAGGTTCAGTGTACTTGAAACCAGTGTGGCCCATGAGGCCCCGCCCATGCTTGCGGGCCACATTGGTCACAAACACACATTGTGACCCTCAGCCTGAGCCCAGTCCTCAGGTAAGGCCTCTCAGTGGCTGGATGGAGAGACAGCATATTGGGCTTGCCATGCCCCTAGGCCCCAATTTTTAACCGTAGTTCGGGTTGTCCCTTCACTCCTCCACAGGGCTCTGCTTTGGAATTCCTCTTTTGGTGGGACCCCTGAGGTAACAAACCTGAAAGGAGTCCTCCCATCCCACAGATTGAAGAAAAACAATTGGGATCGGGCCCAATCCACAGAGAGTAAGATTCGTCCATGGCCCATGAGGCCTCCCCAACATTCCACGGCCGTCGCTGATACAAAATCCAGAGACAAAAGCCTGAGCACGCGCCTCAGACTCGCTCATTCTTCATATCCTGAAGAGTTCTTCAGATAAGAACCTACACGGCACTCGAAGGCACCCAAAATATATAGTCTAACCTGGGCACTAATGCACTGTCAGACAACCTGAGCCCGGACCTCGTGACCAACACCCAGACAGCTGACTGCACACTGAGCACATCAGACCCGCCATGGCCTTAGGTCATCATCTCTTCCCTACCTCAGTTTTCAGGCTTCAGAACCTAGTCCTTATCTGCAATCACTGCCCAGGGGTGACTGTGATGCAGAAAGCAGAACTCTTCCTTACCCATGGCAAGAAACCTTGAGGTTGGCATGTTGTCCAACGTTCAGTGTAGGAGAAACCAGCATTCACCCTGAGGCCCCGCCCATTCTTGAGTGCGACGAGGGCATAAACACGCATTGTGACCCTCAGCGTGAGTCCTGTCCTCTAGTACGTCCTCTCAGTGGCTGGACCATTAGATGCCATAATGGGCTTGACATGTCCCTAGGCCCCAATTTTTAACCAGATTTCTGGTTGTCCAGTCGCCCTTCCCCAGGGCTCTACTCTGGAATCCCTCATTTGGTGGGACACCTGAGGTTGAAAAACAAAACAAAACAGGTCAACAACAACAGAGCAACGGACTTCTTCCATCCCACAGAATGACCCCAAACTCTTTGGACGGGGCCAAACCCCCAGAGAGCAAGACTCGTCCATTTCCCATGATGTCACCCGGAAATTTCACGACCATGAGTGACACGATATCCAGAGACAAAAACTTGCGCAAGAGCCTCACACTCGCCCTTTTTTCATATCCCGAAGTGTTCTCCGCATGGTCTGTAGATCAGTCCTGCCATACCTTTGACCCGATACATAAGCCGAGTTTGTGTTTTCAGACCACTGTCCAAACAGCCCTGGCCTACACACCCTACAGGCTCAGGCCCCTGGAGCCAAACCTGACGACTCTGCTTGCCCTCTCCAAGGGAATTGTGTGTGCCCATTCCAATGGCCACAACCCTACTAATAGGATAAAACTCCAAAGTCCCTGAGGCCATCCCAATATATGTGGCTTCCCAGGACAAGAGGGGCAATCTGGGCCCATCTGAGCACCTACCGGCACTCAGACCCGTAGACTGATGTCCCCAGAGGTAAAAAGGCACGAACATGCCCCTAGGCAACTATCGGATCCATTGCTTTGGTTTCCAGGCATCTCTCCTCAGAGGAGTGGATTTCAATAGCAGCATATAGCTGTTTCTTGACTCACACATCAGAAGAAATCTCATCTACACATGGGAAACTTGCACGATGGAGGTGTGTGAAAGACTCTCTTTAGGAGAACCCTTCAGGGCCCCAGTGCCACCGCTTCATTCCAAGGTCTCCATAGACACAAAATCATATTAGGACACATCCACGGGAGAGTCCATTTCAACTCAGCCACCTCGGTTGCTCCCCCAGATCCAGCAGATCTAACCTGTCTTGTTGCTTGGAGACAATTGGAATGCGTGGTGGGCTACCCAGACATCCATCCTTAGAACCCTGCTCGGAATCGTTGTCCTGGAGCCAACCAACAGGTCTCAATTGTCCTGCAGAAGAATCTTTGCAGTTGGGAGCTTCTCACAACTCCCATCGTGGGAAAACCCCCATGGCCTCGTGATCCACCCCCCCCTTCAAGAAGGGGCCATCAGGGACAGAATGTCCAACCTGAGCGATCGTCTGATCCTCGCCCTGACTTCAGATGCTCGAGATCTCGATTCAGGTCTCACCCAGAAACCTAGGCCTAGCTTGGGTTCTCAGACTTCCGTCCTCAGACTACTGGCCCACAAGCCCTCCAGTTTGGCAATCCAGAACTACAATGCAGCACTCTGCCTGTTCTCCAGAAGAAAAACATTGCCCTCTGGGCCTACCCAGAATCCCCCAATGAGGATCAACCTGCACGCCATTCGGCTGTACCCCACATATATAGGCTGACCTGGGCACTAATGCGCTTTCTGACACAGCCTGAGCCTGGACCTCCTGGCCCCACCCAGACAGCTGGCCGCACACTGAGCACAACGGACCCGCCATGGCCTTAGGTCGTCATCTCTTCTCAATCTCGGTTTTCAGGCTTCCGAACCTAGACCTTATCTCCAATCACGGCCCGGGTTTGAAAATGATGCAGAAATCAGAACTCTTTCCCCATGGCAAGAAACCTTGTGGTTGGCATGTTGTCCAAGGTTCAGTGTACTTGAAACCAGTGTGGCCCATGAGGCCCCGCCCATGCTTGCGGGCCACATTGGTCACAAACACACATTGTGACCCTCAGCCTGAGCCCAGTCCTCAGGGAAGGCCTCTCAGTGGCTGGATGGAGAGACAGCATATTGGGCTTGCCATGCCCCTAGGCCCCAATTTTTAACCGTAGTTCGGTTTTGTCCCTTCACTCTTCTCCAGGGCTCTGCTTTGGAATTCCTCTTTTGGTGGGACCCCTGAGGTAACAAACCTGAAGAAAGGAGTCCTCCCATCCCACAGATTGACGAAAAACAATTGGGATCGGGCCCAATCCACAGAGAGTAAGATTCGTCCATGGCCCATGAGGCCTCCCCAACATTCCACGGCCGTCGCTGATACAAAATCCAGAGACACAAGCCTGAGCACGCGCCTCAGACTCGCTCATTCTTCATATCCTGAAGAGTTCTTCAGAGAAGAACCTACACGGCACTCGAAGGCACCCAAAATATATAGTCTAACCTGGGCACTAATGCACTGTCAGACAACCTGAGCCCGGACCTCGTGACCAACACCCAGACAGCTGACCGCACACTGAGCACATCAGACCCGCCATGGCCTTAGGTCATCATCTCTTCCCTACCTCAGTTTTCAGGCTTCAGAACCTAGTCCTTATCTCTCCAATCACTGCCCAGGGGTGACTGTGATGCAGAAATCAGAACTCTTCCTTACCCATGGCAAGAAACCTTGTGGTTGGCATGTTGTCCAACCTTCAGTGTAGGAGAAACCAGCATTCACCCTGAGGCCCCGCCCATTCTTGAGTGCGACGAGGGCATAAACACGCATTGTGACCCTCAGCGTGAGTCCTGTCCTCTAGTACGTCCTCTCAGTGGCTGGACCATTAGATGTCATAATGGGCTTGACATGTCCCTAGGCCCCAATTTTTAACCAGATTTCTGGTTGTCCAGTCGCCCCTCCCCAGGGCTCTACTCTGGAATCCCTCATTTGGTGGGACACCTGAGGGTTGAAAAACAAAACAAAACAGATCAACAACAACAGAGCAACGGACTTCTTCCATCCCACAGAATGACCCCAAACTCTTTGGACGGGGCCAAACCCCCAGAGAGTAAGACTCGTCCATTTCCCATGATGTCACCCGGAAATTTCACGACCATGAGTGACACGATATCCAGAGACAAAAACTTGAGCAAGAGCCTCACACTCGCCCTTTTTTCATATCCCGAAGTGTTCTCCTCATGGTCTGTAGATCAGTCCTGCCATACCTTTGACCCGAAACATAAGCCGAGTTTGTGTTTTCAGACAACTGTCCAAACAGCCCTGGCCTACACACCCTACAGGCTCAGGCCCCTGGAGCCAAACCTGACGACTGTGCTTGCCCTCTCCAAGGGAATTGTGTGTGCCCATTCCAATGGCCACAACCCTACTAATAGGATAAACCTCCAAAGTCCCTGAGGCCATCCCAATATTTGTGGCTTCCCAGGACAAGAGGGGCAATCTGGGCCCATCTGAGCACCTACCGGCACTCAGACCCGTAGACTGATGTCCCCAGAGGTAAAAAGGCACGAACATGCCCCTAGGCAACTATCGGATCCATTGCTTTGGTTTCCAGGCATCTCTCCTCAGAGAAGTGGATTTCAATAGCAGCATATGGCTGTTTCTTGACTCACCCATCAGAAGAAATCTCATCTACACATGGGAAACTTGCACGATGGAGGGTGTGTGAAAGCCTCTCTTTAGGAGAACCCTTCAGGGCCCCAGTGCCACCGCTTCATTCCAAGGTCTCCATAGACACAAAATCATATTAGGACACATCCACGGGAGAGTCCATTTCAACTCAGCCACCTCGGTTGCTCCCCCAGATCCAGCAGATCTAACCTGTCTTGTTGCTTGGAGACAATTGGAATGCGTGGTGGGCTACCCAGACATCCATCCTTAGAACCCTGCTCGGAATCGTTGTCCTGGAGCCAACCAACAGGTCTCAATTGTCCTGCAGAAGAATCTTTGCAGTTGGGAGCTTCTCACAACTCCCATCGTGGGAAAACCCCCATGGCCTCGTGATCCACCCCCCCCTTCAAGAAGGGGCCATCAGGGACAGAATGTCCAACCTGAGCGATCGTCTGATCCTCGCCCTGACTTCAGATGCTCGAGATCTCGATTCAGGTCTCACCCAGAAACCTAGGCCTAGCTTGGGTTCTCAGACTTCCGTCCTCAGACTACTGGCCCACAAGCCCTCCAGTTTGGCAATCCAGAACTACAATGCAGCACTCTGCCTGTTCTCCAGAAGAAAAACATTGCCCTCTGGGCCTACCCAGAATCCCCCAATGAGGATCAACCTGCACGCCATTCGGCTGTACCCCACATATATAGGCTGACCTGGGCACTAATGCGCGCTTTCTGACACAGCCTGAGCCTGGACCTCCTGGCCCCACCCACACAGCTGGCCGCACACTGAGCACAACGGACCCGCCATGGCCTTAGGTCGTCATCTCTTCTCAATCTCGGTTTTCAGGCTTCCGAACCTAGACCTTATCTCCAATCACGGCCCGGGTTTGAAAATGATGCAGAAATCAGAACTCTTTCCCCATGGCAAGAAACCTTGTGGTTGGCATGTTGTCCAAGGTTCAGTGTACTTGAAACCAGTGTGGCCCATGAGGCCCCGCCCATGCTTGCGGGCCACATTGGTCACAAACACACATTGTGACCCTCAGCCTGAGCCCAGTCCTCAGGGAAGGCCTCTCAGTGGCTGGATGGAGAGACAGCATATGGGGCTTGCCATGCCCCTAGGCCCCAATTTTTAACCGTAGTTCGGTTTGTCCCTTCACTCTTCTCCAGGGCTCTGCTTTGGAATTCCTCTTTTGGTGGGACCCCTGAGGTAACAAACCTGAAGAAAGGAGTCCTCCCATCCCACAGATTGACGAAAAACAATTGGGATCGGGCCCAATCCACAGAGAGTAAGATTCGTCCATGGCCCATGAGGCCTCCCCAACATTCCACGGCCGTCGCTGATACAAAATCCAGAGACACAAGCCTGAGCACGCGCCTCAGACTCGCTCATTCTTCATATCCTGAAGAGTTCTTCAGAGAAGAACCTACACGGCACTCGAAGGCACCCAAAATATATAGTCTAACCTGGGCACTAATGCACTGTCAGACAACCTGAGCCCGGACCTCGTGACCAACACCCAGACAGCTGACCGCACACTGAGCACATCAGACCCGCCATGGCCTTAGGTCATCATCTCTTCCCTACCTCAGTTTTCAGGCTTCAGAACCTAGTCCTTATCTGCAATCACTGCCCAGGGGTGACTGTGATGCAGAAATCAGAACTCTTCCTTACCCATGGCAAGAAACCTTGTGGTTGGCATGTTGTCCAACCTTCAGTGTAGGAGAAACCAGCATTCACCCTGAGGCCCCGCCCATTCTTGAGTGCGACGAGGGCATAAACACGCATTGTGACCCTCAGCGTGAGTCCTGTCCTCTAGTACGTCCTCTCAGTGGCTGGACCATTAGATGTCATAATGGGCTTGACATGTCCCTAGGCCCCAATTTTTAACCAGATTTCTGGTTGTCCAGTCGCCCCTCCCCAGGGCTCTACTCTGGAATCCCTCATTTGGTGGGACACCTGAGGTTGAAAAACAAAACAAAACAGATCAACAACAACAGAGCAACGGACTTCTTCCATCCCACAGAATGACCCCAAACTCTTTGGACGGGGCCAAACCCCCAGAGAGTAAGACTCGTCCATTTCCCATGATGTCACCCGGAAATTTCACGACCATGAGTGACACGATATCCAGAGACAAAAACTTGAGCAAGAGCCTCACACTCGCCCTTTTTTCATATCCCGAAGTGTTCTCCTCATGGTCTGTAGATCAGTCCTGCCATACCTTTGACCCGAAACATAAGCCGAGTTTGTGTTTTCAGACAACTGTCCAAACAGCCCTGGCCTACACACCCTACAGGCTCAGGCCCCTGGAGCCAAACCTGACGACTGTGCTTGCCCTCTCCAAGGGAATTGTGTGTGCCCATTCCAATGGCCACAACCCTACTAATAGGATAAACTCCAAAGTCCCTGAGGCCATCCCAATATTTGTGGCTTCCCAGGACAAGAGGGGCAATCTGGGCCCATCTGAGCACCTACCGGCACTCAGACCCGTAGACTGATGTCCCCAGAGGTAAAAAGGCACGAACATGCCCCTAGGCAACTATCGGATCCATTGCTTTGGTTTCCAGGCATCTCTCCTCAGAGGAGTGGATTTCAATAGCAGCATATAGCTGTTTCTTGACTCACCCATCAGAAGAAATCTCATCTACACATGGGAAACTTGCACGATGGAGGTGTGTGAAAGCCTCTCTTTAGGAGAACCCTTCAGGGCCCCAGTGCCACCGCTTCATTCCAAGGTCTCCATAGACACAAAATCATATTAGGACACATCCACGGGAGAGTCCATTTCAACTCAGCCACCTCGGTTGCTCCCCCAGATCCAGCAGATCTAACCTGTCTTGTTGCTTGGAGACAATTGGAATGCGTGGTGGGCTACCCAGACATCCATCCTTAGAACCCTGCTCGGAATCGTTGTCCTGGAGCCAACCAACAGGTCTCAATTGTCCTGCAGAAGAATCTTTGCAGTTGGGAGCTTCTCACAACTCCCATCGTGGGAAAACCCCCATGGCCTCGTGATCCACCCCCCCCTTCAAGAAGGGGCCATCAGGGACAGAATGTCCAACCTGAGCGATCGTCTGATCCTCGCCCTGACTTCAGATGCTCGAGATCTCGATTCAGGTCTCACCCAGAAACCTAGGCCTAGCTTGGGTTCTCAGACTTCCGTCCTCAGACTACTGGCCCACAAGCCCTCCAGTTTGGCAATCCAGAACTACAATGCAGCACTCTGCCTGTTCTCCAGAAGAAAAACATTGCCCTCTGGGCCTACCCAGAATCCCCCAATGAGGATCAACCTGCACGCCATTCGGCTGTACCCCACATATATAGGCTGACCTGGGCACTAATGCGCTTTCTGACACAGCCTGAGCCTGGACCTCCTGGCCCCACCCACACAGCTGGCCGCACACTGAGCACAACGGACCCGCCATGGCCTTAGGTCGTCATCTCTTCTCAATCTCGGTTTTCAGGCTTCCGAACCTAGACCTTATCTCCAATCACGGCCCGGGTTTGAAAATGATGCAGAAATCAGAACTCTTTCCCCATGGCAAGAAACCTTGTGGTTGGCATGTTGTCCAAGGTTCAGTGTACTTGAAACCAGTGTGGCCCATGAGGCCCCGCCCATGCTTGCGGGCCACATTGGTCACAAACACACATTGTGACCCTCAGCCTGAGCCCAGTCCTCAGGGAAGGCCTCTCAGTGGCTGGATGGAGAGACAGCATATGGGGCTTGCCATGCCCCTAGGCCCCCATTTTTTAACCGTAGTTCGGTTTGTCCCTTCACTCTTCTCCAGGGCTCTGCTTTGGAATTCCTCTTTTGGTGGGACCCCTGAGGTAACAAACCTGAAGAAAGGAGTCCTCCCATCCCACAGATTGACGAAAAACAATTGGGATCGGGCCCAATCCACAGAGAGTAAGATTCGTCCATGCCCCATGAGGCCTCCCCAACATTCCACGGCCGTCGCTGATACAAAATCCAGAGACACAAGCCTGAGCACGCGCCTCAGACTCGCTCATTCTTCATATCCTGAAGAGTTCTTCAGAGAAGAACCTACACGGCACTCGAAGGCACCCAAAAAATATATAGTCTAACCTGGGCACTAATGCACTGTCAGACAACCTGAGCCCGGACCTCGTGACCAACACCCAGACACAGCTGACCGCACACTGAGCACATCAGACCCGCCATGGCCTTAGGTCATCATCTCTTCCCTACCTCAGTTTTCAGGCTTCAGAACCTAGTCCTTATCTGCAATCACTGCCCAGGGGTGACTGTGATGCAGAAATCAGAACTCTTCCTTACCCATGGCAAGAAACCTTGTGGTTGGCATGTTGTCCAACGTTCAGTGTAGGAGAAACCAGCATTCACCCTGAGGCCCCGCCCATTCTTGAGTGCGACGAGGGCATAAACACGCATTGTGACCCTCAGCGTGAGTCCTGTCCTCTAGTACGTCCTCTCAGTGGCTGGACCATTAGATGTCATAATGGGCTTGACATGTCCCTAGGCCCCAATTTTTAACCAGATTTCTGGTTGTCCAGTCGCCCCTCCCCAGGGCTCTACTCTGGAATCCCTCATTTGGTGGGACACCTGAGGTTGAAAAACAAAAACAAAACAGATCAACAACAACAGAGCAACGGACTTCTTCCATCCCACAGAATGACCCCAAACTCTTTGGACGGGGCCAAACCCCCAGAGAGTAAGACTCGTCCATTTCCCATGATGTCACCCGGAAATTTCACGACCATGAGTGACACGGTATCCAGAGACAAAAACTTGAGCAAGAGCCTCACACTCGCCCTTTTTTCATATCCCGAAGTGTTCTCCTCATGGTCTGTAGATCAGTCCTGCCATACCTTTGACCCGAAACATAAGCCGAGTTTGTGTTTTCAGACAACTGTCCAAACAGCCCTGGCCTACACACCCTACAGGCTCAGGCCCCTGGAGCCAAACCTGACGACTGTGCTTGCCCTCTCCAAGGGAATTGTGTGTGCCCATTCCAATGGCCACAACCCTACTAATAGGATAAACCTCCAAAGTCCCTGAGGCCATCCCAATATTTGTGGCTTCCCAGGACAAGAGGGGCAATCTGGGCCCATCTGAGCACCTACCGGCACTCAGACCCGTAGACTGATGTCCCCAGAGGTAAAAAGGCACGAACATGCCCCTAGGCAACTATCGGATCCATTGCTTTGGTTTCCAGGCATCTCTCCTCAGAGGAGTGGATTTCAATAGCAGCATATAGCTGTTTCTTGACTCACCCATCAGAAGAAATCTCATCTACACATGGGAAACTTGCACGATGGAGGTGTGTGAAAGCCTCTCTTTAGGAGAACCCTTCAGGGCCCCAGTGCCACCGCTTCATTCCAAGGTCTCCATAGACACAAAAATCATATTAGGACACATCCACGGGAGAGTCCATTTCAACTCAGCCACCTCGGTTGCTCCCCCAGATCCAGCAGATCTAACCTGTCTTGTTGCTTGGAGACAATTGGAATGCGTGGTGGGCTACCCAGACATCCATCCTTAGAACCCTGCTCGGAATCGTTGTCCTGGAGCCAACCAACAGGTCTCAATTGTCCTGCAGAAGAATCTTTGCAGTTGGGAGCTTCTCACAACTCCCATCGTGGGAAAACCCCCATGGCCTCGTGATCCACCCCCCCCTTCAAGAAGGGGCCATCAGGGACAGAATGTCCAACCTGAGCGATCGTCTGATCCTCGCCCTGACTTCAGATGCTCGAGATCTCGATTCAGGTCTCACCCAGAAACCTAGGCCTAGCTTGGGTTCTCAGACTTCCGTCCTCAGACTACTGGCCCACAAGCCCTCCAGTTTGGCAATCCAGAACTACAATGCAGCACTCTGCCTGTTCTCCAGAAGAAAAACATTGCCCTCTGGGCCTACCCAGAATCCCCCAATGAGGATCAACCTGCACGCCATTCGGCTGTACCCCACATATATAGGCTGACCTGGGCACTAATGCGCTTTCTGACACAGCCTGAGCCTGGACCTCCTGGCCCCACCCACACAGCTGGCCGCACACTGAGCACAACGGACCCGCCATGGCCTTAGGTCGTCATCTCTTCTCAATCTCGGTTTTCAGGCTTCCGAACCTAGACCTTATCTCCAATCACGGCCCGGGTTTGAAAATGATGCAGAAATCAGAACTCTTTCCCCATGGCAAGAAACCTTGTGGTTGGCATGTTGTCCAAGGTTCAGTGTACTTGAAACCAGTGTGGCCCATGAGGCCCCCCGCCCATGCTTGCGGGCCACATTGGTCACAAACACACATTGTGACCCTCAGCCTGAGCCCAGTCCTCAGGGAAGGCCTCTCAGTGGCTGGATGGAGAGACAGCATATGGGGCTTGCCATGCCCCTAGGCCCCAATTTTTAACCGTAGTTCGTTTTGTCCCTTCACTCTTCTCCAGGGCTCTGCTTTGGAATTCCTCTTTTGGTGGGACCCCTGAGGTAACAAACCTGAAGAAAAAGGAGTCCTCCCATCCCACAGATTGACGAAAAACAATTGGGATCGGGCCCAATCCACAGAGAGTAAGATTCGTCCATGGCCCATGAGGCCTCCCCAACATTCCACGGCCGTCGCGCTGATACAAAATCCAGAGACACAAGCCTGAGCACGCGCCTCAGACTCGCTCATTCTTCATATCCTGAAGAGTTCTTCAGAGAAGAACCTACACGGCACTCGAAGGCACCCAAAATATATAGTCTAACCTGGGCACTAATGCACTGTCAGACAACCTGAGCCCGGACCTCGTGACCAACACCCAGACAGCTGACCGCACACTGAGCACATCAGACCCGCCATGGCCTTAGGTCATCATCTCTTCCCTACCTCAGTTTTCAGGCTTCAGAACCTAGTCCTTATCTGCAATCACTGCCCAGGGGTGACTGTGATGCAGAAATCAGAACTCTTCCTTACCCATGGCAAGAATCCTTGTGGTTGGCATGTTGTCCAACCTTCAGTGTAGGAGAAACCAGCATTCACCCTGAGGCCCCGCCCATTCTTGAGTGCGACGAGGGCATAAACACGCATTGTGACCCTCAGCGTGAGTCCTGTCCTCTAGTACGTCCTCTCAGTGGCTGGACCATTAGATGTCATAATGGGCTTGACATGTCCCTAGGCCCCAATTTTTTTAACCAGATTTCTGGTTGTCCAGTCGCCCCTCCCCAGGGCTCTACTCTGGAATCCCTCATTTGGTGGGACACCTGAGGTTGAAAAAACAAAACAAAACAGATCAACAACAA
Organism: Mustela putorius furo; assembly: GCF_011764305.1. Taxonomy (NCBI): domain Eukaryota; kingdom Metazoa; phylum Chordata; class Mammalia; order Carnivora; family Mustelidae; genus Mustela; species Mustela putorius. The sequence goes on from NW_025421628.1 coordinate 48,494, forward strand.
CAGAGCAACGGACTTCTTCCATCCCACAGAATGACCCCAAACTCTTTGGACGGGGCCAAACCCCCAGAGAGTAAGACTCGTCCATTTCCCATGATGTCACCCGGAAATTTCACGACCATGAGTGACACGGTATCCAGAGACAAAAACTTGAGCAAGAGCCTCACACTCGCCCTTTTTTCATATCCCCCGAAGTGTTCTCCTCATGGTCTGTAGATCAGTCCTGCCATACCTTTGACCCGAAACATAAGCCGAGTTTGTGTTTTCAGACAACTGTCCAAACAGCCCTGGCCTACACACCCTACACGCTCAGGCCCCTGGAGCCAAACCTGACGACTGTGCTTGCCCTCTCCAAGGGAATTGTGTGTGCCCATTCCAATGGCCACAACCCTACTAATAGGATAAACCTCCAAAGTCCCTGAGGCCATCCCAATATTTGTGGCTTCCCAGGACAAGAGGGGCAATCTGGGCCCATCTGAGCACCTACCGGCACTCAGACCCGTAGACTGATGTCCCCAGAGGTAAAAAGGCACGAACATGCCCCTAGGCAACTATCGGATCCATTGCTTTGGTTTCCAGGCATCTCTCCTCAGAGGAGTGGATTTCAATAGCAGCATATAGCTGTTTCTTGACTCACCCATCAGAAGAAATCTCATCTACACATGGGAAACTTGCACGATGGAGGTGTGTGTGAAAGCCTCTCTTTAGGAGAACCCTTCAGGGCCCCAGTGCCACCGCTTCATTCCAAGGTCTCCATAGACACAAAATCATATTAGGACACATCCACGGGAGAGTCCATTTCAACTCAGCCACCTCGGTTGCTCCCCCAGATCCAGCAGATCTAACCTGTCTTGTTGCTTGGAGACAATTGGAATGCGTGGTGGGCTACCCAGACATCCATCCTTAGAACCCTGCTCGGAATCGTTGTCCTGGAGCCAACCAACAGGTCTCAATTGTCCTGCAGAAGAATCTTTGCAGTTGGGAGCTTCTCACAACTCCCATCGTGGGAAAACCCCCATGGCCTCGTGATCCACCCCCCCCTTCAAGAAGGGGCCATCAGGGACAGAATGTCCAACCTGAGCGATCGTCTGATCCTCGCCCTGACTTCAGATGCTCGAGATCTCGATTCAGGTCTCACCCAGAAACCTAGGCCTAGCTTGGGTTCTCAGACTTCCGTCCTCAGACTACTGGCCCACAAGCCCTCCAGTTTGGCAATCCAGAACTACAATGCAGCACTCTGCCTGTTCTCCAGAAGAAAAACATTGCCCTCTGGGCCTACCCAGAATCCCCCAATGAGGATCAACCTGCACGCCATTCGGCTGTACCCCACATATATAGGCTGACCTGGGGCACTAATGCGCTTTCTGACACAGCCTGAGCCTGGACCTCCTGGCCCCACCCACACAGCTGGCCGCACACTGAGCACAACGGACCCGCCATGGCCTTAGGTCGTCATCTCTTCTCAATCTCGGTTTTCAGGCTTCCGAACCTAGACCTTATCTCCAATCACGGCCCGGGTTTGAAAATGATGCAGAAATCAGAACTCTTTCCCCATGGCAAGAAACCTTGTGGTTGGCATGTTGTCCAAGGTTCAGTGTACTTGAAACCAGTGTGGCCCATGAGGCCCCGCCCATGCTTGCGGGCCACATTGGTCACAAACACACATTGTGACCCTCAGCCTGAGCCCAGTCCTCAGGGAAGGCCTCTCAGTGGCTGGATGGAGAGACAGCATATGGGGCTTGCCATGCCCCTAGGCCCCAATTTTTTAACCGTAGTTCGGTTTGTCCCTTCACTCTTCTCCAGGGCTCTGCTTTGGAATTCCTCTTTTGGTGGGACCCCTGAGGTAACAAACCTGAGAAAGGAGTCCTCCCATCCCACAGATTGACGAAAAACAATTGGGATCGGGCCCAATCCACAGAGAGTAAGATTCGTCCATGGCCCATGAGGCCTCCCCAACATTCCACGGCCGTCGCTGATACAAAATCCAGAGACACAAGCCTGAGCACGCGCCTCAGACTCGCTCATTCTTCATATCCTGAAGAGTTCTTCAGAGAAGAACCTACACGGCACTCGAAGCACCCCAAAATATATAGTCTAACCTGGGCACTAATGCACTGTCAGACAACCTGAGCCCGGACCTCGTGACCAACACCCAGACAGCTGACCGCACACTGAGCACATCAGACCGCCATGGCCTTAGGTCATCATCTCTTCCCTACCTCAGTTTTCAGGCTTCAGAACCTAGTCCTTATCTGCAATCACTGCCCAGGGGTGACTGTGATGCAGAAATCAGAACTCTTCCTTACCCATGGCAAGAATCCTTGTGGTTGGCATGTTGTCCAACCTTCAGTGTAGGAGAAACCAGCATTCACCCTGAGGCCCCGCCCATTCTTGAGTGCGACGAGGGCATAAACACGCATTGTGACCCTCAGCGTGAGTCCTGTCCTCTAGTACGTCCTCTCAGTGGCTGGACCATTAGATGTCATAATGGGCTTGACATGTCCCTAGGCCCCAATTTTTTAACCAGATTTCTGGTTGTCCAGTCGCCCCTCCCCAGGGCTCTACTCTGGAATCCCTCATTTGGTGGGACACCTGAGGTTGAAAAACAAAACAAAACAGATCAACAACAACAGAGCAACGGACTTCTTCCATCCCACAGAATGACCCCAAACTCTTTGGACGGGGCCAAAACCCCCAGAGAGTAAGACTCGTCCATTTCCCATGATGTCACCCGGAAATTTCACGACCATGAGTGACACGGTATCCAGAGACAAAAACTTGAGCAAGAGCCTCACACTCGCCCTTTTTTCATATCCCGAAGTGTTCTCCTCATGGTCTGTAGATCAGTCCTGCCATACCTTTGACCCGAAACATAAGCCGAGTTTGTGTTTTCAGACAACTGTCCAAACAGCCCTGGCCTACACACCCTACAGGCTCAGGCCCCTGGAGCCAAACCTGACGACTGTGCTTGCCCTCTCCAAGGGAATTGTGTGTGCCCATTCCAATGGCCACAACCCTACTAATAGGATAAACCTCCAAAGTCCCTGAGGCCATCCCAATATTTGTGGCTTCCCAGGACAAGAGGGGCAATCTGGGCCCATCTGAGCACCTACCGGCACTCAGACCCGTAGACTGATGTCCCCAGAGGTAAAAAGGCACGAACATGCCCCTAGGCAACTATCGGATCCATTGCTTTGGTTTCCAGGCATCTCTCCTCAGAGGAGTGGATTTCAATAGCAGCATATAGCTGTTTCTTGACTCACCCATCAGAAGAAAAATCTCATCTACACATGGGAAACTTGCACGATGGAGGTGTGTGAAAGCCTCTCTTTAGGAGAACCCTTCAGGGCCCCAGTGCCACCGCTTCATTCCAAGGTCTCCATAGACACAAAATCATATTAGGACACATCCACGGGAGAGTCCATTTCAACTCAGCCACCTCGGTTGCTCCCCCAGATCCAGCAGATCTAACCTGTCTTGTTGCTTGGAGACAATTGGAATGCGTGGTGGGCTACCCAGACATCCATCCTTAGAACCCTGCTCGGAATCGTTGTCCTGGAGCCAACCAACAGGTCTCAATTGTCCTGCAGAAGAATCTTTGCAGTTGGGAGCTTCTCACAACTCCCATCGTGGGAAAACCCCCATGGCCTCGTGATCCACCCCCCCCTTCAAGAAGGGGCCATCAGGGACAGAATGTCCAACCTGAGCGATCGTCTGATCCTCGCCCTGACTTCAGATGCTCGAGATCTCGATTCAGGTCTCACCCAGAAACCTAGGCCTAGCTTGGGTTCTCAGACTTCCGTCCTCAGACTACTGGCCCACAAGCCCTCCAGTTTGGCAATCCAGAACTACAATGCAGCACTCTGCCTGTTCTCCAGAAGAAAAACATTGCCCTCTGGGCCTACCCAGAATCCCCCAATGAGGATCAACCTGCACGCCATTCGGCTGTACCCCACATATATAGGCTGACCTGGGCACTAATGCGCTTTCTGACACAGCCTGAGCCTGGACCTCCTGGCCCCACCCACACAGCTGGCCGCACACTGAGCACAACGGACCCGCCATGGCCTTAGGTCGTCATCTCTTCTCAATCTCGGTTTTCAGGCTTCCGAACCTAGACCTTATCTCCAATCACGGCCCGGGTTTGAAAATGATGCAGAAATCAGAACTCTTTCCCCATGGCAAGAAACCTTGTGGTTGGCATGTTGTCCAAGGTTCAGTGTACTTGAAACCAGTGTGGCCCATGAGGCCCCGCCCATGCTTGCGGGCCACATTGGTCACAAACACACATTGTGACCCTCAGCCTGAGCCCAGTCCTCAGGGAAGGCCTCTCAGTGGCTGGATGGAGAGACAGCATATGGGGCTTGCCATGCCCCTAGGCCCCAATTTTTAACCGTAGTTCGGTTTGTCCCTTCACTCTTCTCCAGGGCTCTGCTTTGGAATTCCTCTTTTGGTGGGACCCCTGAGGTAACAAACCTGAAGAAAGGAGTCCTCCCATCCCACAGATTGACGAAAAACAATTGGGATCGGGCCCAATCCACAGAGAGTAAGATTCGTCCATGGCCCATGAGGCCTCCCCAACATTCCACGGCCGTCGCTGATACAAAATCCAGAGACACAAGCCTGAGCACGCGCCTCAGACTCGCTCATTCTTCATATCCTGAAGAGTTCTTCAGAGAAGAACCTACACGGCACTCGAAGGCACCCAAAATATATAGTCTAACCTGGGCACTAATGCACTGTCAGACAACCTGAGCCCGGACCTCGTGACCAACACCCAGACAGCTGACCGCACACTGAGCACATCAGACCCGCCATGGCCTTAGGTCATCATCTCTTCCCTACCTCAGTTTTCAGGCTTCAGAACCTAGTCCTTATCTGCAATCACTGCCCAGGGGTGACTGTGATGCAGAAATCAGAACTCTTCCTTACCCATGGCAAGAAACCTTGTGGTTGGCATGTTGTCCAACCTTCAGTGTAGGAGAAACCAGCATTCACCCTGAGGCCCCGCCCATTCTTGAGTGCGACGAGGGCATAAACACGCATTGTGACCCTCAGCGTGAGTCCTGTCCTCTAGTACGTCCTCTCAGTGGCTGGACCATTAGATGTCATAATGGGCTTGACATGTCCCTAGGCCCCAATTTTTAACCAGATTTCTGGTTGTCCAGTCGCCCCTCCCCAGGGCTCTACTCTGGAATCCCTCATTTGGTGGGACACCTGAGGTTGAAAAACAAAACAAAACAGATCAACAACAACAGAGCAACGGACTTCTTCCATCCCACAGAATGACCCCAAACTCTTTGGACGGGGCCAAACCCCCAGAGAGTAAGACTCGTCCATTTCCCATGATGTCACCCGGAAATTTCACGACCATGAGTGACACGGTATCCAGAGACAAAAACTTGAGCAAGAGCCTCACACTCGCCCTTTTTTCATATCCCGAAGTGTTCTCCTCATGGTCTGTAGATCAGTCCTGCCATACCTTTGACCCGAAACATAAGCCGAGTTTGTGTTTTCAGACAACTGTCCAAACAGCCCTGGCCTACACACCCTACAGGCTCAGGCCCCTGGAGCCAAACCTGACGACTGTGCTTGCCCTCTCCAAGGGAATTGTGTGTGCCCATTCCAATGGCCACAACCCTACTAATAGGATAAAACTCCAAAGTCCCTGAGGCCATCCCAATATTTGTGGCTTCCCAGGACAAGAGGGGCAATCTGGGCCCATCTGAGCACCTACCGGCACTCAGACCCGGAGACTGATGTCCCCAGAGGTAAAAAGGCACGAACATGCCCCTAGGCAACTATCGGATCCATTGCTTTGGTTTCCAGGCATCTCTCCTCAGAGGAGTGGATTTCAATAGCAGCATATAGCTGTTTCTTGACTCACCCATCAGAAGAAATCTCATCTACACATGGGAAACTTGCACGATGGAGGTGTGTGAAAGCCTCTCTTTAGGAGAACCCTTCAGGGCCCCAGTGCCACCGCTTCATTCCAAGGTCTCCATAGACACAAAATCATATTAGGACACATCCACGGGAGAGTCCATTTCAACTCAGCCACCTCGGTTGCTCCCCCAGATCCAGCAGATCTAACCTGTCTTGTTGCTTGGAGACAATTGGAATGCGTGGTGGGCTACCCAGACATCCATCCTTAGAACCCTGCTCGGAATCGTTGTCCTGGAGCCAACCAACAGGTCTCAATTGTCCTGCAGAAGAATCTTTGCAGTTGGGAGCTTCTCACAACTCCCATCGTGGGAAAACCCCCATGGCCTCGTGATCCACCCCCCCCTTCAAGAAGGGGCCATCAGGGACAGAATGTCCAACCTGAGCGATCGTCTGATCCTCGCCCTGACTTCAGATGCTCGAGATCTCGATTCAGGGTCTCACCCAGAAACCTAGGCCTAGCTTGGGTTCTCAGACTTCCGTCCTCAGACTACTGGCCCACAAGCCCTCCAGTTTGGCAATCCAGAACTACAATGCAGCACTCTGCCTGTTCTCCAGAAGAAAAACATTGCCCTCTGGGCCTACCCAGAATCCCCCAATGAGGATCAACCTGCACGCCATTCGGCTGTACCCCACATATATAGGCTGACCTGGGCACTAATGCGCTTTCTGACACAGCCTGAGCCTGGACCTCCTGGCCCCACCCACACAGCTGGCCGCACACTGAGCACAACGGACCCGCCATGGCCTTAGGTCGTCATCTCTTCTCAATCTCGGTTTTCAGGCTTCCGAACCTAGACCTTATCTCCAATCACGGCCCGGGTTTGAAAATGATGCAGAAATCAGAACTCTTTCCCCATGGCAAGAAACCTTGTGGTTGGCATGTTGTCCAAGGTTCAGTGTACTTGAAACCAGTGTGGCCCATGAGGGCCCCGCCCATGCTTGCGGGCCACATTGGTCACAAACACACATTGTGACCCTCAGCCTGAGCCCAGTCCTCAGGGAAGGCCTCTCAGTGGCTGGATGGAGAGACAGCATATGGGGCTTGCCATGCCCCTAGGCCCCAATTTTTAACCGTAGTTCGGTTTGTCCCTTCACTCTTCTCCAGGGCTCTGCTTTGGAATTCCTCTTTTGGTGGGACCCCTGAGGTAACAAACCTGAAGAAAGGAGTCCTCCCATCCCACAGATTGACGAAAAACAATTGGGATCGGGCCCAATCCACAGAGAGTAAGATTCGTCCATGGCCCATGAGGCCTCCCCAACATTCCACGGCCGTCGCTGATACAAAATCCAGAGACACAAGCCTGAGCACGCGCCTCAGACTCGCTCATTCTTCATATCCTGAAGAGTTCTTCAGAGAAGAACCTACACGGCACTCGAAGGCACCCAAAATATATAGTCTAACCTGGGCACTAATGCACTGTCAGACAACCTGAGCCCGGACCTCGTGACCAACACCCAGACAGCTGACCGCACACTGAGCACATCAGACCCGCCATGGCCTTAGGTCATCATCTCTTCCCTACCTCAGTTTTCAGGCTTCAGAACCTAGTCCTTATCTGCAATCACTGCCCAGGGGTGACTGTGATGCAGAAATCAGAACTCTTCCTTACCCATGGCAAGAAACCTTGTGGTTGGCATGTTGTCCAACCTTCAGTGTAGGAGAAACCAGCATTCACCCTGAGGCCCCGCCCATTCTTGAGTGCGACGAGGGCATAAACACGCATTGTGACCCTCAGCGTGAGTCCTGTCCTCTAGTACGTCCTCTCAGTGGCTGGACCATTAGATGTCATAATGGGCTTGACATGTCCCTAGGCCCCAATTTTTAACCAGATTTCTGGTTGTCCAGTCGCCCCTCCCCAGGGCTCTACTCTGGAATCCCTCATTTGGTGGGACACCTGAGGTTGAAAAACAAAACAAAACAGATCAACAACAACAGAGCAACGGACTTCTTCCATCCCACAGAATGACCCCAAACTCTTTGGACGGGGCCAAACCCCCAGAGAGTAAGACTCGTCCATTTCCCATGATGTCACCCGGAAATTTCACGACCATGAGTGACACGGTATCCAGAGACAAAAACTTGAGCAAGAGCCTCACACTCGCCCTTTTTTCATATCCCGAAGTGTTCTCCTCATGGTCTGTAGATCAGTCCTGCCATACCTTTGACCCGAAACATAAGCCGAGTTTGTGTTTTCAGACAACTGTCCAAACAGCCCTGGCCTACACACCCTACACGCTCAGGCCCCTGGAGCCAAACCTGACGACTGTGCTTGCCCTCTCCAAGGGAATTGTGTGTGCCCATTCCAATGGCCACAACCCTACTAATAGGATAAACCTCCAAAGTCCCTGAGGCCATCCCAATATTTGTGGCTTCCCAGGACAAGAGGGGCAATCTGGGCCCATCTGAGCACCTACCGGCACTCAGACCCGTAGACTGATGTCCCCAGAGGTAAAAAGGCACGAACATGCCCCTAGGCAACTATCGGATCCATTGCTTTGGTTTCCAGGCATCTCTCCTCAGAGGAGTGGATTTCAATAGCAGCATATAGCTGTTTCTTGACTCACCCATCAGAAGAAATCTCATCTACACATGGGAAACTTGCACGATGGAGGTGTGTGAAAGCCTCTCTTTAGGAGAACCCTTCAGGGCCCCAGTGCCACCGCTTCATTCCAAGGTCTCCATAGACACAAAATCATATTAGGACACATCCACGGGAGAGTCCATTTCAACTCAGCCACCTCGGTTGCTCCCCCAGATCCAGCAGATCTAACCTGTCTTGTTGCTTGGAGACAATTGGAATGCGTGGTGGGCTACCCAGACATCCATCCTTAGAACCCTGCTCGGAATCGTTGTCCTGGAGCCAACCAACAGGTCTCAATTGTCCTGCAGAAGAATCTTTGCAGTTGGGAGCTTCTCACAACTCCCATCGTGGGAAAACCCCCATGGCCTCGTGATCCACCCCCCCCTTCAAGAAGGGGCCATCAGGGACAGAATGTCCAACCTGAGCGATCGTCTGATCCTCGCCCTGACTTCAGATGCTCGAGATCTCGATTCAGGTCTCACCCAGAAACCTAGGCCTAGCTTGGGTTCTCAGACTTCCGTCCTCAGACTACTGGCCCACAAGCCCTCCAGTTTGGCAATCCAGAACTACAATGCAGCACTCTGCCTGTTCTCCAGAAGAAAAACATTGCCCTCTGGGCCTACCCAGAATCCCCCAATGAGGATCAACCTGCACGCCATTCGGGCTGTACCCCACATATATAGGCTGACCTGGGCACTAATGCGCTTTCTGACACAGCCTGAGCCTGGACCTCCTGGCCCCACCCACACAGCTGGCCGCACACTGAGCACAACGGACCCGCCATGGCCTTAGGTCGTCATCTCTTCTCAATCTCGGTTTTCAGGCTTCCGAACCTAGACCTTATCTCCAATCACGGCCCGGGTTTGAAAATGATGCAGAAATCAGAACTCTTTCCCCATGGCAAGAAACCTTGTGGTTGGCATGTTGTCCAAGGTTCAGTGTACTTGAAACCAGTGTGGCCCATGAGGCCCCGCCCATGCTTGCGGGCCACATTGGTCACAAACACACATTGTGACCCTCAGCCTGAGCCCAGTCCTCAGGGAAGGCCTCTCAGTGGCTGGATGGAGAGACAGCATATGGGGCTTGCCATGCCCCTAGGCCCCAATTTTTAACCGTAGTTCGGTTTGTCCCTTCACTCTTCTCCAGGGCTCTGCTTTGGAATTCCTCTTTTGGTGGGACCCCTGAGGTAACAAACCTGAAGAAAGGAGTCCTCCCATCCCACAGATTGACGAAAAACAATTGGGATCGGGCCCAATCCACAGAGAGTAAGATTCGTCCATGGCCCATGAGGCCTCCCCAACATTCCACGGCCGTCGCTGATACAAAATCCAGAGACACAAGCCTGAGCACGCGCCTCAGACTCGCTCATTCTTCATATCCTGAAGAGTTCTTCAGAGAAGAACCTACACGGCACTCGAAGGCACCCAAAATATATAGTCTAACCTGGGCACTAATGCACTGTCAGACAACCTGAGCCCGGACCTCGTGACCAACACCCAGACAGCTGACCGCACACTGAGCACATCAGACCCGCCATGGCCTTAGGTCATCATCTCTTCCCTACCTCAGTTTTCAGGCTTCAGAACCTAGTCCTTATCTGCAATCACTGCCCAGGGGTGACTGTGATGCAGAAATCAGAACTCTCCTTACCCATGGCAAGAAACCTTGTGGTTGGCATGTTGTCCAACCTTCAGTGTAGGAGAAACCAGCATTCACCCTGAGGCCCCGCCCATTCTTGAGTGCGACGAGGGCATAAACACGCATTGTGACCCTCAGCGTGAGTCCTGTCCTCTAGTACGTCCTCTCAGTGGCTGGACCATTAGATGTCATAATGGGCTTGACATGTCCCTAGGCCCCAATTTTTAACCAGATTTCTGGTTGTCCAGTCGCCCCTCCCCAGGGCTCTACTCTGGAATCCCTCATTTGGTGGGACACCTGAGGTTGAAAAACAAAACAAAAAAACAGATCAACAACAACAGAGCAACGGACTTCTTCCATCCCACAGAATGACCCCAAACTCTTTGGACGGGGCCAAACCCCCAGAGAGTAAGACTCGTCCATTTCCCATGATGTCACCCGGAAATTTCACGACCATGAGTGACACGGTATCCAGAGACAAAAACTTGAGCAAGAGCCTCACACTCGCCCTTTTTTCATATCCCGAAGTGTTCTCCTCATGGTCTGTAGATCAGTCCTGCCATACCTTTGACCCGAAACATAAGCCGAGTTTGTGTTTTCAGACAACTGTCCAAACAGCCCTGGCCTACACACCCTACACGCTCAGGCCCCTGGAGCCAAACCTGACGACTGTGCTTGCCCTCTCCAAGGGAATTGTGTGTGCCCATTCCAATGGCCACAACCCTACTAATAGGATAAACCTCCAAAGTCCCTGAGGCCATCCCAATATTTGTGGCTTCCCAGGACAAGAGGGGCAATCTGGGCCCATCTGAGCACCTACCGGCACTCAGACCCGTAGACTGATGTCCCCAGAGGTAAAAAGGCACGAACATGCCCCTAGGCAACTATCGGATCCATTGCTTTGGTTTCCAGGCATCTCTCCTCAGAGGAGTGGATTTCAATAGCAGCATATAGCTGTTTCTTGACTCACCCATCAGAAGAAATCTCATCTACACATGGGAAAACTTGCACGATGGAGGTGTGTGAAAGCCTCTCTTTAGGAGAACCCTTCAGGGCCCCAGTGCCACCGCTTCATTCCAAGGTCTCCATAGACACAAAATCATATTAGGACACATCCACGGGAGAGTCCATTTCAACTCAGCCACCTCGGTTGCTCCCCCAGATCCAGCAGATCTAACCTGTCTTGTTGCTTGGAGACAATTGGAATGCGTGGTGGGCTACCCAGACATCCATCCTTAGAACCCTGCTGGGAATCGTTGTCCTGGAGCCAACCAACAGGTCTCAATTGTCCTGCAGAAGAATCTTTGCAGTTGGGAGCTTCTCACAACTCCCATCGTGGGAAAACCCCCATGGCCTCGTGATCCACCCCCCCCTTCAAGAAGGGGCCATCAGGGACAGAATGTCCAACCTGAGCGATCGTCTGATCCTCGCCCTGACTTCAGATGCTCGAGATCTCGATTCAGGTCTCACCCAGAAACCTAGGCCTAGCTTGGGTTCTCAGACTTCCGTCCTCAGACTACTGGCCCACAAGCCCTCCAGTTTGGCAATCCAGAACTACAATGCAGCACTCTGCCTGTTCTCCAGAAGAAAAACATTGCCCTCTGGGCCTACCCAGAATCCCCCAATGAGGATCAACCTGCACGCCATTCGGCTGTACCCCACATATATAGGCTGACCTGGGCACTAATGCGCTTTCTGACACAGCCTGAGCCTGGACCTCCTGGCCCCACCCACACAGCTGGCCGCACACTGAGCACAACGGACCCGCCATGGCCTTAGGTCGTCATCTCTTCTCAATCTCGGTTTTCAGGCTTCCGAACCTAGACCTTATCTCCAATCACGGCCCGGGTTTGAAAATGATGCAGAAATCAGAACTCTTTCCCCATGGCAAGAAACCTTGTGGTTGGCATGTTGTCCAAGGTTCAGTGTACTTGAAACCAGTGTGGCCCATGAGGCCCCGCCCATGCTTGCGGGCCACATTGGTCACAAACACACATTGTGACCCTCAGCCTGAGCCCAGTCCTCAGGGAAGGCCTCTCAGTGGCTGGATGGAGAGACAGCATATGGGGCTTGCCATGCCCCTAGGCCCCAATTTTTAACCGTAGTTCGGTTTGTCCCTTCACTCTTCTCCAGGGCTCTGCTTTGGAATTCCTCTTTTGGTGGGACCCCTGAGGTAACAAACCTGAAGAAAGGAGTCCTCCCATCCCACAGATTGACGAAAAACAATTGGGATCGGGCCCAATCCACAGAGAGTAAGATTCGTCCATGGCCCATGAGGCCTCCCCAACATTCCACGGCCGTCGCTGATACAAAATCCAGAGACACAAGCCTGAGCACGCGCCTCAGACTCGCTCATTCTTCATATCCTGAAGAGTTCTTCAGAGAAGAACCTACACGGCACTCGAAGGCACCCAAAATATATAGTCTAACCTGGGCACTAATGCACTGTCAGACAACCTGAGCCCGGACCTCGTGACCAACACCCAGACAGCTGACCGCACACTGAGCACATCAGACCCGCCATGGCCTTAGGTCATCATCTCTTCCCTACCTCAGTTTTCAGGCTTCAGAACCTAGTCCTTATCTGCAATCACTGCCCAGGGGTGACTGTGATGCAGAAATCAGAACTCTTCCTTACCCATGGCAAGAAACCTTGTGGTTGGCATGTTGTCCAACCTTCAGTGTAGGAGAAACCAGCATTCACCCTGAGGCCCCGCCCATTCTTGAGTGCGACGAGGGCATAAACACGCATTGTGACCCTCAGCGTGAGTCCTGTCCTCTAGTACGTCCTCTCAGTGGCTGGACCATTAGATGTCATAATGGGCTTGACATGTCCCTAGGCCCCAATTTTTAACCAGATTTCTGGTTGTCCAGTCGCCCCTCCCCAGGGCTCTACTCTGGAATCCCTCATTTGGTGGGACACCTGAGGTTGAAAAACAAAACAAAACAGATCAACAACAACAGAGCAACGGACTTCTTCCATCCCACAGAATGACCCCAAACTCTTTGGACGGGGCCAAACCCCCAGAGAGTAAGACTCGTCCATTTCCCATGATGTCACCCGGAAATTTCACGACCATGAGTGACACGGTATCCAGAGACAAAAACTTGAGCAAGAGCCTCACACTCGCCCTTTTTTCATATCCCGAAGTGTTCTCCTCATGGTCTGTAGATCAGTCCTGCCATACCTTTGACCCGAAACATAAGCCGAGTTTGTGTTTTCAGACAACTGTCCAAACAGCCCTGGCCTACACACCCTACACGCTCAGGCCCCTGGAGCCAAACCTGACGACTGTGCTTGCCCTCTCCAAGGGAATTGTGTGTGCCCATTCCAATGGCCACAACCCTACTAATAGGATAAACCTCCAAAGTCCCTGAGGCCATCCCAATATTTGTGGCTTCCCAGGACAAGAGGGGCAATCTGGGCCCATCTGAGCACCTACCGGCACTCAGACCCGTAGACTGATGTCCCCAGAGGTAAAAAGGCACGAACATGCCCCTAGGCAACTATCGGATCCATTGCTTTGGTTTCCAGGCATCTCTCCTCAGAGGAGTGGATTTCAATAGCAGCATATAGCTGTTTCTTGACTCACCCATCAGAAGAAATCTCATCTACACATGGGAAACTTGCACGATGGAGGTGTGTGAAAGCCTCTCTTTAGGAGAACCCTTCAGGGCCCCAGTGCCACCGCTTCATTCCAAGGTCTCCATAGACACAAAATCATATTAGGACACATCCACGGGAGAGTCCATTTCAACTCAGCCACCTCGGTTGCTCCCCCAGATCCAGCAGATCTAACCTGTCTTGTTGCTTGGAGACAATTGGAATGCGTGGTGGGCTACCCAGACATCCATCCTTAGAACCCTGCTGGGAATCGTTGTCCTGGAGCCAACCAACAGGTCTCAATTGTCCTGCAGAAGAATCTTTGCAGTTGGGAGCTTCTCACAACTCCCATCGTGGGAAAACCCCCATGGCCTCGTGATCCACCCCCCCCTTCAAGAAGGGGCCATCAGGGACAGAATGTCCAACCTGAGCGATCGTCTGATCCTCGCCCTGACTTCAGATGCTCGAGATCTCGATTCAGGTCTCACCCAGAAACCTAGGCCTAGCTTGGGTTCTCAGACTTCCGTCCTCAGACTACTGGCCCACAAGCCCTCCAGTTTGGCAATCCAGAACTACAATGCAGCACTCTGCCTGTTCTCCAGAAGAAAAACATTGCCCTCTGGGCCTACCCAGAATCCCCCAATGAGGATCAACCTGCACGCCATTCGGCTGTACCCCACATATATAGGCTGACCTGGGCACTAATGCGCTTTCTGACAAGGCCTGAGCCTGGACCTCCTGGCCCCACCCACACAGCTGGCCGCACACTGAGCACAACGGACCCGCCATGGCCTTAGGTCGTCATCTCTTCTCAATCTCGGTTTTCAGGCTTCCGAACCTAGACCTTATCTCCAATCACGGCCCGGGTTTGAAAATGATGCAGAAAGAACTCTTTCCCCATGGCAAGAAACCTTGTGGTTGGCATGTTGTCCAAGGTTCAGTGTACTTGAAACCAGTGTGGCCCATGAGGCCCCGCCCATGCTTGCGGGCCACATTGGTCACAAACACACATTGTGACCCTCAGCCTGAGCCCAGTCCTCAGGGAAGGCCTCTCAGTGGCTGGATGGAGAGACAGCATATGGGGCTTGCCATGCCCCTAGGCCCCAATTTTTAACCGTAGTTCGGTTTGTCCCTTCACTCTTCTCCAGGGCTCTGCTTTGGAATTCCTCTTTTGGTGGGACCCCTGAGGTAACAAACCTGAAGAAAGGAGTCCTCCCATCCCACAGATTGACGAAAAACAATTGGGATCGGGCCCAATCCACAGAGAGTAAGATTCGTCCATGGCCCATGAGGCCTCCCCAACATTCCACGGCCGTCGCTGATACAAAATCCAGAGACACAAGCCTGAGCACGCGCCTCAGACTCGCTCATTCTTCATATCCTGAAGAGTTCTTCAGAGAAGAACCTACACGGCACTCGAAGGCACCCAAAATATATAGTCTAACCTGGGCACTAATGCACTGTCAGACAACCTGAGCCCGGACCTCGTGACCAACACCCAGACAGCTGACCGCACACTGAGCACATCAGACCCGCCATGGCCTTAGGTCATCATCTCTTCCCTACCTCAGTTTTCAGGCTTCAGAACCTAGTCCTTATCTGCAATCACTGCCCAGGGGTGACTGTGATGCAGAAATCAGAACTCTTCCTTACCCATGGCAAGAAACCTTGTGGTTGGCATGTTGTCCAACCTTCAGTGTAGGAGAAACCAGCATTCACCCTGAGGCCCCGCCCATTCTTGAGTGCGACGAGGGCATAAACACGCATTGTGACCCTCAGCGTGAGTCCTGTCCTCTAGTACGTCCTCTCAGTGGCTGGACCATTAGATGTCATAATGGGCTTGACATGTCCCTAGGCCCCAATTTTTAACCAGATTTCTGGTTGTCCAGTCGCCCCTCCCCAGGGCTCTACTCTGGAATCCCTCATTTGGTGGGACACCTGAGGTTGAAAAAACAAAACAAAACAGATCAACAACAACAGAGCAACGGACTTCTTCCATCCCACAGAATGACCCCAAACTCTTTGGACGGGGCCAAACCCCCAGAGAGTAAGACTCGTCCATTTCCCATGATGTCACCCGGAAATTTCACGACCATGAGTGACACGGTATCCAGAGACAAAAACTTGAGCAAGAGCCTCACACTCGCCCTTTTTTCATATCCCGAAGTGTTCTCCTCATGGTCTGTAGATCAGTCCTGCCATACCTTTGACCCGAAACATAAGCCGAGTTTGTGTTTTCAGACAACTGTCCAAACAGCCCTGGCCTACACACCCTACACGCTCAGCCCCCTGGAGCCAAACCTGACGACTGTGCTTGCCCTCTCCAAGGGAATTGTGTGTGCCCATTCCAATGGCCACAACCCTACTAATAGGATAAACCTCCAAAGTCCCTGAGGCCATCCCAATATTTGTGGCTTCCCAGGACAAGAGGGGCAATCTGGGCCCATCTGAGCACCTACCGGCACTCAGACCCGTAGACTGATGTCCCCAGAGGTAAAAAGGCACGAACATGCCCCTAGGCAACTATCGGATCCATTGCTTTGGTTTCCAGGCATCTCTCCTCAGAGGAGTGGATTTCAATAGCAGCATATAGCTGTTTCTTGACTCACCCATCAGAAGAAATCTCATCTACACATGGGAAACTTGCACGATGGAGGTGTGTGAAAGCCTCTCTTTAGGAGAACCCTTCAGGGCCCCAGTGCCACCGCTTCATTCCAAGGTCTCCATAGACACAAAATCATATTAGGACACATCCACGGGAGAGTCCATTTCAACTCAGCCACCTCGGTTGCTCCCCCAGATCCAGCAGATCTAACCTGTCTTGTTGCTTGGAGACAATTGGAATGCGTGGTGGGCTACCCAGACATCCATCCTTAGAACCCTGCTGGGAATCGTTGTCCTGGAGCCAACCAACAGGTCTCAATTGTCCTGCAGAAGAATCTTTGCAGTTGGGAGCTTCTCACAACTCCCATCGTGGGAAAACCCCCATGGCCTCGTGATCCACCCCCCCCTTCAAGAAGGGGCCATCAGGGACAGAATGTCCAACCTGAGCGATCGTCTGATCCTCGCCCTGACTTCAGATGCTCGAGATCTCGATTCAGGTCTCACCCAGAAACCTAGGCCTAGCTTGGGTTCTCAGACTTCCGTCCTCAGACTACTGGCCCACAAGCCCTCCAGTTTGGCAATCCAGAACTACAATGCAGCACTCTGCCTGTTCTCCAGAAGAAAAAACATTGCCCTCTGGGCCTACCCAGAATCCCCCAATGAGGATCAACCTGCACGCCATTCGGCTGTACCCCACATATATAGGCTGACCTGGGCACTAATGCGCTTTCTGACACAGCCTGAGCCTGGACCTCCTGGCCCCACCCACACAGCTGGCCGCACACTGAGCACAACGGACCCGCCATGGCCTTAGGTCGTCATCTCTTCTCAATCTCGGTTTTCAGGCTTCCGAACCTAGACCTTATCTCCAATCACGGCCCGGGTTTGAAAATGATGCAGAAATCAGAACTCTTTCCCCATGGCAAGAAACCTTGTGGTTGGCATGTTGTCCAAGGTTCAGTGTACTTGAAACCAGTGTGGCCCATGAGGCCCCGCCCATGCTTGCGGGCCACATTGGTCACAAACACACATTGTGACCCTCAGCCTGAGCCCAGTCCTCAGGGAAGGCCTCTCAGTGGCTGGATGGAGAGACAGCATATGGGGCTTGCCATGCCCCTAGGCCCCAATTTTTAACCGTAGTTCGGTTTGTCCCTTCACTCTTCTCCAGGGCTCTGCTTTGGAATTCCTCTTTTGGTGGGACCCCTGAGGTAACAAACCTGAAGAAAGGAGTCCTCCCATCCCACAGATTGACGAAAAAAACAATTGGGATCGGGCCCAATCCACAGAGAGTAAGATTCGTCCATGGCCCATGAGGCCTCCCCAACATTCCACGGCCGTCGCTGATACAAAATCCAGAGACACAAGCCTGAGCACGCGCCTCAGACTCGCTCATTCTTCATATCCTGAAGAGTTCTTCAGAGAAGAACCTACACGGCACTCGAAGGCACCCAAAATATATAGTCTAACCTGGGCACTAATGCACTGTCAGACAACCTGAGCCCGGACCTCGTGACCAACACCCAGACAGCTGACCGCACACTGAGCACATCAGACCCGCCATGGCCTTAGGTCATCATCTCTTCCCTACCTCAGTTTTCAGGCTTCAGAACCTAGTCCTTATCTGCAATCACTGCCCAGGGGTGACTGTGATGCAGAAATCAGAACTCTTCCTTACCCATGGCAAGAAACCTTGTGGTTGGCATGTTGTCCAACGTTCAGTGTAGGAGAAACCAGCATTCACCCTGAGGCCCCGCCCATTCTTGAGTGCGACGAGGGCATAAACACGCATTGTGACCCTCAGCGTGAGTCCTGTCCTCTAGTACGTCCTCTCAGTGGCTGGACCATTAGATGTCATAATGGGCTTGACATGTCCCTAGGCCCCAATTTTTAACCAGATTTCTGGTTGTCCAGTCGCCCCTCCCCAGGGCTCTACTCTGGAATCCCTCATTTGGTGGGACACCTGAGGTTGAAAAACAAAACAAAACAGATCAACAACAACAGAGCAACGGACTTCTTCCATCCCACAGAATGACCCCAAACTCTTTGGACGGGGCCAAACCCCCAGAGAGTAAGACTCGTCCATTTCCCATGATGTCACCCGGAAATTTCACGACCATGAGTGACACGGTATCCAGAGACAAAAACTTGAGCAAGAGCCTCACACTCGCCCTTTTTTCATATCCCGAAGTGTTCTCCTCATGGTCTGTAGATCAGTCCTGCCATACCTTTGACCCGAAACATAAGCCGAGTTTGTGTTTTCAGACAACTGTCCAAACAGCCCTGGCCTACACACCCTACACGCTCAGCCCCCTGGAGCCAAACCTGACGACTGTGCTTGCCCTCTCCAAGGGAATTGTGTGTGCCCATTCCAATGGCCACAACCCTACTAATAGGATAAACCTCCAAAGTCCCTGAGGCCATCCCAATATTTGTGGCTTCCCAGGACAAGAGGGGCAATCTGGGCCCATCTGAGCACCTACCGGCACTCAGACCCGTAGACTGATGTCCCCAGAGGTAAAAAGGCACGAACATGCCCCTAGGCAACTATCGGATCCATTGCTTTGGTTTCCAGGCATCTCTCCTCAGAGGAGTGGATTTCAATAGCAGCATATAGCTGTTTCTTGACTCACCCATCAGAAGAAATCTCATCTACACATGGGAAACTTGCACGATGGAGGTGTGTGAAAGCCTCTCTTTAGGAGAACCCTTCAGGGCCCCAGTGCCACCGCTTCATTCCAAGGTCTCCATAGACACAAAATCATATTAGGACACATCCACGGGAGAGTCCATTTCAACTCAGCCACCTCGGTTGCTCCCCCAGATCCAGCAGATCTAACCTGTCTTGTTGCTTGGAGACAATTGGAATGCGTGGTGGGCTACCCAGACATCCATCCTTAGAACCCTGCTGGGAATCGTTGTCCTGGAGCCAACCAACAGGTCTCAATTGTCCTGCAGAAGAATCTTTGCAGTTGGGAGCTTCTCACAACTCCCATCGTGGGAAAACCCCCATGGCCTCGTGATCCACCCCCCCCTTCAAGAAGGGGCCATCAGGGACAGAATGTCCAACCTGAGCGATCGTCTGATCCTCGCCCTGACTTCAGATGCTCGAGATCTCGATTCAGGTCTCACCCAGAAACCTAGGCCTAGCTTGGGTTCTCAGACTTCCGTCCTCAGACTACTGGCCCACAAGCCCTCCAGTTTGGCAATCCAGAACTACAATGCAGCACTCTGCCTGTTCTCCCAGAAAAAAACATTGCCCTCTGGGCCTACCCAGAATCCCCCAATGAGGATCAACCTGCACGCCATTCGGCTGTACCCCACATATATAGGCTGACCTGGGCACTAATGCGCTTTCTGACACAGCCTGAGCCTGGACCTCCTGGCCCCACCCACACAGCTGGCCGCACACTGAGCACAACGGACCCGCCATGGCCTTAGGTCGTCATCTCTTCTCAATCTCGGTTTTCAGGCTTCCGAACCTAGACCTTATCTCCAATCACGGCCCGGGTTTGAAAATGATGCAGAAATCAGAACTCTTTCCCCATGGCAAGAAACCTTGTGGTTGGCATGTTGTCCAAGGTTCAGTGTACTTGAAACCAGTGTGGCCCATGAGGCCCCGCCCATGCTTGCGGGCCACATTGGTCACAAACACACATTGTGACCCTCAGCCTGAGCCCAGTCCTCAGGGAAGGCCTCTCAGTGGCTGGATGGAGAGACAGCATATGGGGCTTGCCATGCCCCTAGGCCCCAATTTTTAACCGTAGTTCGGTTTGTCCCTTCACTCTTCTCCAGGGCTCTGCTTTGGAATTCCTCTTTTGGTGGGACCCCTGAGGTAACAAACCTGAAGAAAGGAGTCCTCCCATCCCACAGATTGACGAAAAACAATTGGGATCGGGCCCAATCCACAGAGAGTAAGATTCGTCCATGGCCCATGAGGCCTCCCCAACATTCCACGGCCGTCGCTGATACAAAATCCAGAGACACAAGCCTGAGCACGCGCCTCAGACTCGCTCATTCTTCATATCCTGAAGAGTTCTTCAGAGAAGAACCTACACGGCACTCGAAGGCACCCAAAATATATAGTCTAACCTGGGCACTAATGCACTGTCAGACAACCTGAGCCCGGACCTCGTGACCAACACCCAGACAGCTGACCGCACACTGAGCACATCAGACCCGCCATGGCCTTAGGTCATCATCTCTTCCCTACCTCAGTTTTCAGGCTTCAGAACCTAGTCCTTATCTCCAATCACTGCCCAGGGGTGACTGTGATGCAGAAATCAGAACTCTTCCTTACCCATGGCAAGAAACCTTGTGGTTGGCATGGTGTCCAACGTTCAGTGTAGGAGAAACCAGCATTCACCCTGAGGCCCCGCCCATTCTTGAGTGCGACGAGGGCATATAAACACGCATTGTGACCCTCAGCGTGAGTCCTGTCCTCTAGTACGTCCTCTCAGTGGCTGGACCATTAGATGTCATAATGGGCTTGACATGTCCCTAGGCCCCAATTTTTAACCAGATTTCTGGTTGTCCAGTCGCCCCTCCCCCAGGGCTCTACTCTGGAATCCCTCATTTGGTGGGGACACCTGAGGTTGAAAAACAAAAACAAAACAGATCAACAACAACAGAGCAACGGACTTCTTCCATCCCACAGAATGACCCCAAACTCTTTGGGACGGGGCCAAACCCCCAGAGAGTAAGACTCGTCCATTTCCCATGATGTCACCCGGAAATTTCACGACCATGAGTGACACGGTATCCAGAGACAAAAAACTTGAGCAAGAGCCTCACACTCGCCCTTTTTTCATATCCCGAAGTGTTCTCCTCATGGTCTGTAGATCAGTCCTGCCATACCTTTGACCCGAAACATAAGCCGAGTTTGTGTTTTCAGACAACTGTCCAAAACAGCCCTGGCCTACACACCCTACAGGCTCAGGCCCCTGGAGCCAAACCTGACGACTGTGCTTGCCCTCTCCAAGGGAATTGTGTGTGCCCATTCCAATGGCCACAACCCTACTAATAGGATAAAACCTCCAAAGTCCCTGAGGCCATCCCAATATTTGTGGCTTCCCAGGACAAGAGGGGCAATCTGGGCCCATCTGAGCACCTACCGGCACTCAGACCCGTAGACTGATGTCCCCAGAGGTAAAAAAAGGCACGAACATGCCCCTAGGCAACTATCGGATCCATTGCTTGGTTTCCAGGCATCTCTCCTCAGAGGAGTGGATTTCAATAGCAGCATATAGCTGTTTCTTGACTCACCCATCAGAAGAAAATCTCATCTACACATGGGAAACTTGCACGATGGAGGTGTGTGAAAGCCTCTCTTTAGGAGAACCCTTCAGGGCCCCAGTGCCACCGCTTCATTCCAAGGTCTCCATAGACACAAAAATCATATTAGGACACATCCACGGGAGAGTCCATTTCAACTCAGCACACCTCGGTTGCTCCCCCAGATCCAGCAGATCTAACCTGTCTTGTTGCTTGGAGACAATTGGAATGCGTGGTGGGCTACCCAGACATCCATCCTTAGAACCCTGCTCGGAATCGTTGTCCTGGAGCCAACCAACAGGTCTCAATTGTCCCTGCAGAAGAATCTTTGCAGTTGGGAGCTTCTCACAACTACCATCGTGGGAAAACCCCCATGGCCCTCGTGATCCACCCTCCCCTTCAAGAAGGGGCCATCAGGGACCAACAGATTGTCCAACCTCGAGCGATCGTCTGATCCTCGCCCTGACTTCAGATGCTCGAGAACTCGATTCAGGTCTGTTAGATCGTGCTTCTCACCCAAAGAAACCTAGGCCTAGCTTGGGTTCTCAGACTTCCGTCCTCAGACTACTGGCCCACAAGCCCTCCAGTTTGGCAATCCAGAACTACAATGCAGCCACTCTGCCTGTTCTCAGAAGAAAAACATTGCCCTCTGGGGCTACCCAGAATCCCCCAATGAGGATAAACCTGCCACGCATTCGGCTGTACCCCACATATATAGGCTGACCTGGCACTAAGGGCCTTTCTGACAACAGCCTGAGCCTGGACCTCCTGATTCCCACCCAGACAGCTGGCCGCACACTGAAGCACATCAGAACCCGTCATGGCCTTAGGTCGTCATCTCTTCTCAATCTCGGTTTTCAGGCCTACCCCACCCTTACAGGATCAGGCCCTGGAGCCAAACATGAAGACTGTGCTGGCCCTCTCCAAAGAGATAATGTATGTGCCCATTCCAATGGCACACAACCTACTAATAGGATAAACCACCAAGTCCCTGAGGCATCCCAATATCCGTGGCTTCTCACAGGACAAAGCAGGGGCAATCTTGGCCCATCTGAGCACCTACCCCGCCACTAAGACCCATAGACTGATGCTTCCACAGAGTGTAAAAAGGAACGAGCAGGCCCATTAGGCACCTATCGGATCTATTGCTTTGGTTTCCAGGCATCTCTCCTTAGAGATCCTTAGAACCCTTAGAACCCTGTCTTGCGTTGTTCCTTATGGGACATCCTTGAGCCATCCCAGCAGGTGTCGACTGTCCCCAGGAGTCCTTGTTCATGGACCACCTCACAACTCATATCATGGAATGCTTCCAAGGTCACATGATGCCCCCAATCTTCATGAAGGCGGATCATGGAAAAAAACTCCAACCTGACCCAATGGCTGATCTTCGCCTTCACTTCAGATGCACGAGATCTTTATTAAGCTCTTCAGAGTGTACCTGCTGTGCCCTCACCCCAAAACCTAAGCATAGCTAGAGTTCTCAGACATCCGTCCTCACTCTCCTGGACCACACGCCCTCCATTTTGGGATTTCCGATGACACAGTGCTGCACTCTGCCTGCCCTCTAGAAGAAAAATGTTACCCTATGGGTCTACCAAGAAACCTCAAATGAGGATAAACCTGCATGCCACTGAACTGTACACCAGATTATATAGTCTAGCCTGTGCACTAATGCCCTGTCTGACACAACCTGAGGCCTGAATTCCCAACCGACACCCAGACAGCTTGCCATACACTTAGAAACATCTGAACCGCCATGGCCTTAGGTTTGCCATCTCTTTCCAACCTGGTTTTCAGGCTACAGAAACCTAGACCTTATCTCTACTCATTTCCCATGGGTGAACGTGATGCAGAAATCATAACTCCTCCTTCCCTCTCGCCAGAATCTTGTGGTTGGCATCTTATCCAAAGTTCAGTGTAGGACCCCTGTAGGGCCTACAGGAGTAGGAGTAGGGCCCCTGAGGGTAGTGTAGGGTCCCTGAGGCCCTGCCCATGCTTAAGAGCTGCGGTGGGCACAAACACACATTGGGACCCTCAGTTTGAGCCCTGTCCTCAAGTAAAGCCTCTCAGTGGCTGGACCATGAGCCTGCCATGCCCCAAGTCACCCAATCTTAACCAGATTTAGAGACATCTAGTCACCACTACTCAGGGCTCTGCTCTGGAATCCCTCTTTGGTGGGACATTTGAGGTAAGTAAACACAGAAGAAAGGATTCCTCCCACCCACAGAATGACCCCAATCACTTGGGATCAGGCCACCCCAGAGAGAATACTCCTCCATGGCCCATGAGTCCAGCCCGACATTCCACGGCCACTATTGACACAAAATCCAGAGACATATGCCTCACCCTTAGGTCATAGCGGAAAAAATTCTCCTCATAGTCTGTAGATCGGGCCTGCCATAACTACGTCCACAAACCGTGTTTTCAAACTTCTATCCTGACATCCCTGTCCCACACACCCTCCAGGCTGAGGCCCCTGGAGCCACACCTCAGGACTGTGCCTGCCCTCTCCAAGGAAATTCTTCCCAATTCCATTGGGCCACAACCCTACAGATTAGGAGAAACCTCCAAAGTCCCAGAGGCCATTCCAATAGTGTATGCCGCCCAGTACAAAGAGGGGTCATCTGTCACAAAGTTGAGCAACGACCTCAACTCTCCCCGTAGACAGATATCCCAAGAGAAAAAGGTATTAAACTGGACAGGCCCATAGAACGTAATTGGTTCCATTGCTTTTGTTTCTAAAGCATCTCTCCTCAGAGGCCTGTTTTTCCATTACCAGCATATGGGGGATTCCAGAGATACCAATCAGAACAAATCTTGTCTCCACATGGGAAACTTATCCTTTGGAGCTCTGTAAAAAATCTCCAGTTAGGAGAAACCTTCACGTAAGCGGAGCCACCGCCCTATTCCAAGGTCTCCATGGACACAAACCCGCATTATGACCATTCGGCAGGAGAGTACATTTAAACTCAGCCCCGTTGATTACTCCCCCCAGAGCCAGAATATCAAACCTGCCTTGTCACTAGGAGACAACTGGAATGCAAAGCAGACTCTCTAGGCATCCATCGTGGGAATCCTGCTCGGGCGCCGTTCCATATGGGATGTCCTGGAGCCTTCCAACAGGTCTTGACTGTCCTGCAGAAGGAATCCTTGCAGATTGGAGCATCTCACAACTCCTATCGTGGGAAAACCTACATGGCCTCATGAGATGCTCCCCTTTATAAAAGGGGCCATCATGGACAGAAACTCCAACCTGAGCCAACTTCTGATCCATTGCTTTGGTTTCTATGTATCTCTCCTCAGAGGCCTGGTTTCCAATATCAGATTATGTGGGTTTTCCTAAGGAAACAATCAGAACAGATCTCATCTCCACATGAGAAACTTGCTCTTTGGAGCTGTGTCAATACCTCAGGTTAGGAGGATCCTTCAGGGCGCTGGCACCATGGCCCAATTCCAAGGTCTCCAAGGACACAAACTTACATTATGATCCATCCTCAGGAGAGTCCATTTTCAAATCAGCCCCCTCGGCTGCTCACCCAGAGCCAGCAGATCAAACCTGCCTTGTCACTAGGAGACAGTTGGAATGCGAGGTGGGCTGCCCAGGCATCCATCCTTAGAATCCTGCTCTAGAGAATTTCTTTACGGGACGTCTTGAATCCAACCAACCTGTCTTGACTGTCTCGCAGAATGAATCCTTGTGGTTTGAAGCATCACACAATCCCACTGTGAGAAAACCTCCATTTCCTCATGATGCCCCACACCTTCATAAATGGGCCATCATGGACAGAAACTCCATCCTAAGCCAAAGTCTGATCCGCGCCCTGAATTCAGAAGCACGAGAACTCGATTCAGCACTTCAGATTGTGCCTGCTGTGCTCTCGCCCCGAAACCTAAGCCTAACTTGTGTTCTCAGACTTCCGTCTTCACAATCCTGGCCACACCCCTCCAGTTTGGCAATTCTGGAGACACAATGCAGCACTCTGCCTGCCCTCCAGAAGAAAAATGTTGCCCTATAGGGCTAACCAGAAACGCCAAATGAGTAACAACCTGCATGCCACTCGACCATACCCCAATTATACATTCTAGCCTGTGCACTAAAGCCCTGTCTGACACAGCCTGAAGGCAGACCTCAAGTCCAACACCCAGACAGCTGGCCGTACACTGAACATATCAAACCCACAATGGCTTTCGGCCATCATCTCTACCCAACCTCAGTTTTCACCTTCAGAACCTAGACCTTATCTCCACTCACTGCTCAGGAGTGAACGTGATACAAGAATCAGAACTTCTCCTTCGCCATGGCAAGAAACCTTGTGGTTGGCATGTGGTCCAACGTTCATTGTAGGAGAAAGCAGCATGGACTATGAGGCCCCACCTATCCCTGAGGGCTACAATTTGCACAAACACACATTGTGACCCTCATTGTGAGCCCTATCCTCATGTAAAGCCTCTTAGTGACTGGAACAACAGCCCACATATGGGGCTTGCCAAGCCCCTAGTCCCCCCCAATCTCAACCAGAGTTAGAGATGTCTAGTCACCTCTACTCAGGGCTCTGCTCTGGAATCCCTCTTTGGTGGGACACCTGAGGTAAAAAAAAAAATACAGAAAGGACTCTTCCCATCCACAGAATGATCCCAACCACTTGGGATCAGGCCAAATCACCAGAGAAAGACTTGTCCATGGCCCTTGAGGACACCCCGAACATTCCCACGGCCACCATAGGCACAAAATCCAGAGACAAAAGCCTGAGCAAATGCCACATACTCGCCCTTTGTTCATAGCCCGGAAAATTCTCACGGTCTGTAGATCGAGCCTTCATACATGCATCCCCAAACCTAAGCTGAGTTTGTGTTATCAGACTTCTGTCCCCACAGTCCTGGCCCACACACCATCCAAGCTGGGGCCCCTGGAGCCACACCTGAGGACTGTGGCTTCCTTCTCCAGGGGAATTCTGCCATTTCCATTGGCCACAACCCTATAGATTAGGAGAAACCTCCAAACTCCCCCGAGGCCATCCCAATAGTGTTGGCTGCCCAGGACAAACAGGGATGATCTTTCACAAGTTAGGAAACTACCTCCACTCAGACCCAGAGACAGATATCCCCATAGAATAAGATTGAACTGGACAGGCACTTAGACCCTAATCAGATCCATTGCTTTTGTTTCCAGGCATCTCTCCTCAGAGGCCTGGTTACCAATACCAGCATATGGGGGATTACTGAGGCACTCATAGAAAAATCTCGTCTCCACATAGGAAATGTACTCTTTGGAGCTCTATAAACACCTCTGTTTAGGAGAATCTTTCAGGGCCCCGGATCAAGCACCCCATTCCAAGGTCTCCATGGACTTAAACCCACATTATGATCTATCCTCGGTAGAGTCCATGTCAACTCATCCCCCTTGGTTTCTCCCCCAGGGCCTGCAGATCAAACCTGCCTTGTTGCTAGGAGACAACTCGAATGGGAGGCGGGCTGCCCAGGCATCCATCCTTAGAACCCTACTCTGGAGTCGTTCCATATGGGACATCCTAGAGCCATCCAACAGGTCTCAAGTGTCCCACAGAAGGAATCTTTGCAGTCTGGTGCATCTCACAACTCCCATTGTGGGAAAATCTTCATGGCCTCTTGAGACGCTCCACTTTAAAAGGGGCCATCATGGACAGAAACTCCAACCTGAGCAAACGTCTGATATTCGCCCTGGGTTCAGGTGCATGAGATCTTGATTCAGCTCTGCAGAGTGTGCCTTCTGTGCCCTCACCCCAAAAACTAAGCCTAGCTTCTGTTCTCAGACTACCGTCCTCACACCCCTGGCCCCAAAAGCCCTACAGTTTGGCAATACTGGGGCCACAATGCAGCACTCTGCCTGCCCTCCAGAAGATAAACGTTGCCTTATGGAGCTACCTAGAAACCCGAATGAGAATCAACTGAATGCCACTCGACTGCACCCCAAATATACAGTCTACCCTGTCTAATGCCCTGTCTGACACAGCATGAGCCCACACCTCCAGACCTACGCTCAACAGCTAGCCACACACTGAGCTCATTGTACCCATCAGGTCCTTAGGTCTTCATCTCTTCCCAACCTCGTTTTTTCGGGTTTCAGAACCTAGACCTAAACTCCAATCACTGTCCAGGGGTGAACGTGATGCAGAAATCACAACTCTTCCTTCACCATGGCCGGAAACCTTGTGGTTGGCATATTCTCCAACGTTCAGTGTAGGGAGAATCCAGCGAGGCCCATGAGGCCCTTCCCATGCTTGAGGGCCTTGTTGGGCACAAATAGGCATTGTGACCCTCAGCATGAGCCCTGTCCTCAAGGAAGACCTCTCAGTGTCTGAATCAAGAGCCCACATATTGGACTTGCCATGCCCCTAGGCCCCCAAACTTAAACAGAGGTGGGGTTATCCAGTTGTCCCTCCCAAGGACTCTGCTCTGGAATCCCTCTTTTATTGGCACACATGAGGTACATAAAATAAAAGAAAAAACAGAAAGGACTCCTCCCATCCCACACAATGTACCTAAACTCTTGGGATTGGGTCAAATTCTCAGAGAAGGAAAGCCGTCCACAACCCATGTGGGCACGCCAGGATTCGACCCACATTATTGACACAAATCCAGAGACACAAAACCTGAGCAAGCACCTCAAACTCACCCTTTTTCATATCCCGAAGTGTTATCACGGTCTGTAGATTGGGCGTGCCATACCTATGTCCCCAATCCTAAGTGGAGTTTGTGTTTTTCAGACTTCTGTCCCCACAGGCCTGGCCCACACACCCTCAATTCTGGGCCCCTAGAGCCTAAACTCAGAACTGTGCCTGCCCTCTCCAGGGGATTTCTGCCCATTCCATTGGCCACAACCCTATAGATTAGGGAGAAACTCCAAACTTACCGAGGACAGCCCAATAGTGTAGGCCGCCCAGGACAAACAGGTGTGATCTCAAACCAGCTGAGCAACTACCTCCACTCAGACAAAAGATGTCCCCAGAGAAGAATATTGAACCGGACAGGCCCCTAGGCCCTAATCAGATCCATTGCTTTGGTTTCCAGGCATCTCTCCTCCTCAGAGGCCTCATTTCCAATACCAGCAAATGGTGGTTTCCTGAGGCACCAATAAGAACAAATCTCGTCTCCGCATGGAAAACTTGCTCATTGGAGCTTTGTTATCACCTCTGGTTAGGAGAATCCTTCAGGGCCCTGGTGCCACTGCCCCATACCAACGTCTCAATGGACTCAAACCAACATTAAGACCATCCTCAGGAAAGTCCATTTCAACTCATTTAAGACCATCCTCAGGAAAGTCCATTCCAACTCAGCCCCCTTTGATGCTACCCCAAGCCAGCAGATCAAACGTTTCTTGTTGCTAGGAGACAATTGGAATTGAGGCTGTCTGCCCAGGCATCCATACTTAGAACCCTGTTCTGGAAAAATACCTTATGAGACGTCCTGGAGCCATCCAACAAATCTTAATTGTCCCACAGAAGGAATCCTTGCAGTTTGGAGCATCTCACAACTCTAATAGTGGGAAAAACCCCATGGCCTCATAATGCCCCCCCCTTCATGAAGGGGCCAACATGGACAGAAACTCCAACCTGAGCCAAAGTCTGATCCTCGACCTGACTTCAGACTCATGAGATCTCAATTCAGCTCTGCAGAGTGTGCCTGCCATATCCATTCCCTGAAACCTAAGCCTAGCTTGTGTTCTCAGACTTCCGTCCTCACTCTCCCGGCCCACAAGCCCTCCAGTTTGGGAATTCCGAAGCCACAATGCAGCACTCTGCCTGCCCTCCAGAAGAAAAACTTTGCCCTATGCTGCTAATAAGAAACCCCAAATGATTATCTAATGCATTCCACTCGACTGTAAAGCAATGATACAGCCTACCCTGAATACAAATGCCCTGTCTAGCACAGCCTGAGACAAGACATCCCAAACGACACCTAGAAAGCTGGCTCCAACCTGGACACAATGGACCCGCTATGGCTGTAGTTCGTCATCTCTTCCCAACCTCGGTTTTCAGGCTTCAGAACCTAGACCTTATCTCCAATCAATGCCCAGGGGTGAACGTGATGCAGAAATTAGAATTCCTCCTTCCCCATGGCCAGAAACCTTGTGGTTGGCATGTTGTCCAACGTTCAATGTGGGAAAACCTGCATTGTCGGAAAGGCCCCACCAGTGCTTGAGGGCCGCCTAGGGCACAGACATGCATTGTGACCTGTAGCGTGAGTCCCGTATTAAAGTAACGCCTCTCAGTGGCTGGACCAAGATCCTGAATATGGGGCTTGTCATATCCATAGGCCCCCAGGCTTAACCAGAGAGCGAGTATTCCAGTTGTCAGTACCCACTGCTATGCTCCAGAATCCCTCTACTGGGGGACACATGAAGCAGAAAACAGGACTCTTCCCTTCCCACAGAATGACCCCAAACTCTTGGGGGCTGGACAAACTACCAGAGAGGGAGACTTCTACGACCCATGAGGCAACTCCTACATTAAACGGCCATTGTTGACAAAATATCCAGAGACAAAAGACTGAGCGACTACTTCCCTCTCACCCTTCTTTCATATCCAGAGGAGCTCCCCTCACTGACTGTAGATCAGGCCTGCCATAACCTCGGCCCCAAACCTGAGCTGAGTTTGGGTTTTTGGATGTCTGTCTGCACAGCCGTGGCCCACACCGCCTCCAGGCTGGGGTCTCTGGAGCCACACCACAGAACTGTGCCTGCTCTCTCCTAAGAAACTGCCCATTTCATTGGCCACAACTCTACAAAATAGTAGAAACCTCAAGGTCCCCAAGGACATCCCACTACCGCAAGCCGCACTGGACAAACAGGGGCATTATGACACCAGCTGAGCAACTACTACCTCCATGCAGACACACAGACTGATATCTGCAGAGACAGAAGATTGAACCAGGCAGGCCCCTAGGCCCTAATATGAACTTTGGCTTTCGTGCCCAGGTATCACTCCTCAGAGGCCTGGGTTCGAAGACCAGCATATGGGGCTATCCTGAGGCACCAGACAGAACACCTCTCATGTCCACATGGAAAGGTTCCTTTTTGGAGTTGTGTCAAACCCTTCGGGTTGGAGGATCCTGCTGAGTCCCTTAGCTACTGCCACATTCCAAGGTCTCCATGGCCACCAACCCACATTATGACTCATCCTCAGGAAAGTCAATTTAAACTCAGCCTTCTGGGTAGCTCACCCAAGAGCCCGCAGATTGAGCGTGCCTTGTCTCGACCAGGCAATGGGAAGGTGAGTTGGCGTTTCTCGGCATCCATGCTTACGCCCGTGCTCTCGAGTCTTTCTGTATGGGGCATCCTGGAACCATCCAATAGTACTCGACTGTCCTGAAGAAGGAAACTTTGAAGTTTGGAGCAGCTCACAACTCCCAGCGTAGGGAAACCTCCCTGGCCTCATGACGCCCCCACCCCCTTCAGGAAGGGGCCGTCATGGACACAAACTCCAGCTTGAGGCAACATCTGATACTCGCCCTGCCCTCAGATGCAGGAGATCTCGATTCAGCCTCTGCACAGTGGGCCCAAACCTCGTGCTACCTTGTGTTTTCAGACTTCCTTCCTCACACTCCTGGCAAACATGTCCTCAAGACTTGGAATTCTGGAACCAAAATGCAGCCCTATGCTGGCCCTCCAGAAGAAAAACGTTGCTTTATGGGGATCTCCATAAACCCCAAATGAGGATCAACCTGCTCGGTTCTCGAACTCAACCCAATTGGATTGTTCGGGTTGTCCATTCATCCCTCCCCAGAGCTCTGCTGTGGAATCCCTCTTTTGGTGGGACACCTGAGGTAATAAAACTAAAAGGACTCCTCCCATCCTTCAGATTGACCCAAAACAATTGGGATTGGAGCAAATTCACAGAGAGGAAGTCTCGTCCATGGCCCATGAGGCCTCCCCGAGATTCCACAGCCATCTTTGACAACAAATCCAGAGACAAAAGTCTGAGCAAGCGCCTCACACTCGCTCTTTTGTCGTATCCCGAAGAGTTCTCCTCACGGTCTTTGATCGGGCCTACCATACCTACTTCTCAAACCTAAGCCGAGTTTGTGTTTTTCAGACTTCTGTCCCCACATTCCTGGCCCACAGACCCTTCAGGCTGGGGCCCCTGGAGCCACACATCAGGACTGTGCCTGTCCATACCACGGGTATTCTGCCCATTCCATTGTCCACAATCGTACAAATTAGGAAAAACCTCCAGAGTCCCCAAGGACATCCCAATATTGTAGGCCGCCCAGGACAAACAAGGGTCATCTGAAACCAGCTGAGCATCTACCTCTACTCAGCGTAGATGGATGTCCCCAGGGAAGAAGATTGAATCAGACAGGCCCCTAGGCCTGAATCAGATTCATTGCTTTCGGTTACAGGTATCTCTCCTCAGAGGCCTGGTTTCCAATATTAGCATATGGGGATTTCATGAGGCAGCAATCAGAACAAATCTCTTCTCCACATGGGAAAATTATCCTTTGAAGATGTCTCAAAACCTCCAGTTAGGAGAATCCTTCAGGGCCTGTGTTCCACTGCACCATTACAAGGTCTCCATGGACCAAAATCCACATTAGAACCCATCCGCAGGAAATTCCATTTCAACTCAGCTCCCTTGGTTGCTTCCCCAGAGCGAGCAGACTGAACCTGTCTTGACTAGGAGACAATTGGAGTGCGAGGCGGGCTGCCCAACCATCCATCCTTAGAGCTCTGCTCTGGTGTCGTTCCGTATGGGATGTCCTGGAGCCATCCAACAGGTCTCAAATGTCCAGCAGAAGGAATCCTTGAGTTTTGGAGCATCTCACAACTCCCAACCTGGGAAAATCTAGATGGCTTTGTGATGCCCCCCCCATTTATGAAGGGGAAATCATGGACAGGAACTCCAACCTAAGCCAACGTCTGATCTTCACCCTGAATTCAGATGCACGAGATCTCGATGCAGCTCTGCAGAGTGTGCTTTCCATTCCCTCACCCTGAAACCTATGACAAGCTTGTGTTCTCAGACTTCCGTCCTCACACTCCTGGCCCCCAAGCCCTCACATTTGGAAATTCGGGACACAAAATGAAGCATTCTGCCTGCCTTCCAGAAGAAAAATTTTGACCTATGGAGTTTCTCACATAACGCAAATGAGGATAGACATACACGGCACTCGAATGTACCAAATTAGATTGTCTAACCTGGCCACTAATAAACTGTCTGATACAGAGTGAGCGGACCTCCTGACCAAAACCGAGACAGCTGACCGCACACTGAGAACATCACACCCGCCATGGTCTTAGCTCGTTATCTCTTCCCAACCTAACTTTTCAGGCTTCAGAACTTAGACCTTAACTCCGAGCCCTGACAAGGGTTGAAGTGATGCAGAAATCAGAACTCCTCCTTACCCAAGGCAAGAAGCCTTGTGGTTGGAAAGTTGTCCACCGATCAGTGTAGGAGAAACCAGCATTCACCCTGAGGCCCCGCCCATTCTTAAGTGCGACGAGGGCAAAAACACGCATTGTGACACTCAGCGTGAGTCCTGTCCTCTAGTAAGTCCTCTCAGTGGCTGGACCATTAGATGTCATAATGGGCTTGACATGTCCCTAGGCCCCAATTTTTAACCAGATTTCTGGTTGTCCAGTCATCGCTCCCCAGGGATTTACTCTGGAATCACTCATTTGGTGGGACACCTGAGTTTGAAAAACAAAACAAAACAAAACAACAACAACAACAACAACAACAAAAAAAAAAAAAAACGGACTTCTTCCATCCCACAGAATGACCTCAAACTCTTTGGACAAGGCCAAACCCCAGAGAATAAGACCCATCCATTGCCCATGAAGTCACCCGGAAATTTCACGACCATGAGTGACACGATATCCAGAGACAAAAACTTGAGCAAAAGCCTCACACTCGCCCTTTTTTTCATATCCTGAAGAGTTCTCCTCAAGGTCTGTAGATCAGTCCTGCCATACCTATGACCCGAAACATAAGCCGAGTTTCTGTTTTCAGACAACTGTCCAAACAGCCCTGGCCTAAACACCCTACAGGTTCAGGCCCCTGGAGCCAACCTGAGGACTGTACTTGCCCTATCCAAGAGAATTCTGTGTGCCCATTCCAATGGCCACAACCCTACTAATAGGATAAACCTAAAAAGTCCCTGAGGCCATCCCAATATTTTTGGCTTCCCAGGATAAACAGGGGCAATCTGGGCCCATGTGAGCACTTACCGGCACTCAGACCCGTAGACTGATGACCCCCCAGGGGTAAAAAGGAACGAACAGGCCCCTAGGCACCTATCGGATCCATTGCTTTGGTTTCCAGGCATCTCTCCTCAGAGGCCTGGATTTCAATACCAGCATATGGCTGTTTCTTGACTCACACATCAGTACAAATCTCATCTACACATGGGAAACTTGCACGAGGGAGCTGTGTGAAAGCCTCTCTTTAGGAGAACCCTTCAGGGCCCCAGTGCCACCGCTTCATTCCAAGGTCTTCATAGACACAAAAACACATTAGGACCCATCCAAAGGAGAGTCCATTTCAACTGAGCGTATTCAGTTGCTCTGTGAGATCCAGCAGATCTAACTTGTCTTGTTGCTAGGAGACAATGGAATGTGAGGTGGCCTACCCTGCCATCCATCCTTAAAACCCTGCTCGGAATCATTGGCCTGGAGCCAACCAACAGGTCTCATTTGTCCTGCAGAGGAATCTTTGCAGTTTGGAGCTTCTCACAACTCCCATCGTGGGAAATCCCCCATGGCCTCGTGATCCACTCCCCCCTTCAAGAAGGGGCCATCAGGAACAGAATGTCCAACCTGAGCGATCGTCTGATCCTCGCCCTGACTTCAGATGCACGAGATCTCGATTCAGGTCTGTGGATTGTGCCTGCCGTATCCTCACCCAGGAACCTAGGCCATTCTTGGGTTCTCAGACTTCCGTCCACAGACTGCTGGCGGGCCAGATAGGTAGCAAAAAACACACATTATGACCCTCAGCCTGAACCCAGTCCTCAGGTAAGGCATCTCAGTGGCTGGATGAAGAGACAGCATATTGGGCTTGCCATGCCCCTAGGCCCCCTTTTTTAACCATAGTTCGGGTTGTCCCTTCACTCTTCCCCAGGGTTCTGCTTTGGAATTCCTCTTTTGGTGGGACATCTGAGGTAACAACCCTGAAAGGAGTCCTCCATCCAACAGATTGACGAAAAAACAATTGGGATCGGGCAAAATCCACAGAGAGGAAGATTCGTCCATGGCCCATGAGGCCTCCTCGACATTCCACGGCCATCACTGATACAAAATCCAGAGACAAAAGCCTAAGCAAGCGCCTCAGACTCGCACTATCTTCATATCCTGAAGATGTCTTCCCATGGTTTGTAGATCGGGCCTGCCATACCTACGTCCCCAAAGAAGCTGAGTTTGTGTTTTCAGACTTCTGTCCTCAAAGTCCTGGGCCACACACCCTCCAGGCTGGGGACCCTGGAGCCACACATTAGGACTGTGCCTACCCAATCCATGGGAATTCTGCCCATTCCATTGTCCAAAATCGTACAAATTAGAACACTCCAAAGACCCTGAGGCCATCCCAATAGTATATGTCTCCCGGGACAAAAAAGGGCAGTCTGACACCAGCTGAGCATCTAAATCCACTCATACCCTAGAAGGATGTCCCCAGAGAAGAATATTGAACCAGTCAGGACCCTAGGCCAAAATCGGATCCATTGCTTTGGTTTCCAAGCATGTCTCCTCAAAACCCTGGATTCCAATACCAACATTGGGGTTTTCCTGAGGCACCCTTCAGAACAAACCTCGTCTCCACAAGGAAACTTGTGCATGGGAGCTATGTCAAAAGCTTAGGAGAATACTTCAGGGTCCCAGCGCCACCACCCCATTCCAAGGCCCTCATGGACACAAACACACATTAGACCCATCCTCAGGAAAGTCCATTTCAACTCAGCCACCCCGATTGCTCCAACAGAGCCATCAGATCTAAACTGTCTTGTCGCTGGGAGACAATTGGAATGCGAGGCGGGCTTCCCAGGCATCCATCCTCGAACGTTGGTCTGGACTCATCCATATGGGATGTCCTGGAGCTGTCCAACAGGTCTCAATTGTCCCGCAGAAGGATTCCTAGGAGGGGGCATCCCACCACTCCAAACGTGGGAAAACGTCCACGGCCTCGAGTTTCGGCTCCCTTCATGAAGGGGCCGTCATGAACAGAAAATCCAAGCTGAGCCAACATCTGATCATCGCTCTGACTTCAGATGCATGAGATATTGATTCAGATCTTCAGGAGGTACATGCCGTGCCCTCGCCCTGAATCCCAAGTCTAGCTTGTGTTCTCAGACTTCCGTCCTCACACTCCTGGCCCCGAAGCCCACAAGTTTGGCAATTCCGGACCATTATTGCAGCACTCTGCCTGCCCTCTTGAAACAAAATATTGCCTAATGAGATGCCCGGGCACATTAAATGAGAATAAACCTTAACGGCACTCGAATGTACCCATATTATATAGTCTAACCTGGGCAGTAATGCACTGTCTGACACAACCTGAGCCGGGACATCCTGAGCAACACCCAGACACTGACCGCACGCTGAGCCCATATGACGCGCAATGGCCATAGGTCATCATTTCTTCCCTACCTAAGTTTTCAGGCTTCAGAACCTAGACCTTATCTCCAATCACTGCCCAGGGGTGAGTGTGATGCATCAGAACTCCTCTTTATCCACGGCAAGAAACATTGTGGTTGCCATGTTGTCCAAGGTTCAGTGTAGGAGAAACCAGCATTCACCCTGAGGTCCCGCCCATTCTTGAGAGCGACGAGGGCATAAACACGCATTGTGACCCTTAGCATGAGTCCTGTCCTCTAGTAAGTCCTTTCAGTGTCTAGAACATTAGATGCCATAATGGTTTGACATGTCCCTAGGCCCCAAATTTAAAGCAGATTTCTGTTTGTCCAATCGCCCCTCCCCATGGCTCTACTCTGGAATCCCTCATTTGGTGGGACAACTGAGTTTGAAAAACAAAACAAAACAAAACAAAAACAACAAAAAAACGGACTTCTTCCATCCCACAGAGTGACCGCAAACTCTTTGGACGGGGCCAAACCCCTCGAGAGTAAGACTCGTCCACTTCCCATGAAGTCACCCGGATATTTCATGACCATGAATGGCACGATATCCAGAGACAAAAACTTGAGCAACAGCCTCACACTCGCCCTTTTTTTCATATCCTGAAGAGTTCTCCTCATGGTCTGTAGATCAGTCCTGCCATACCTATGACCCGAAACATAATCCGAGTTTGTGTTTTCAGACAACTGTCCAAATAGCCCAGGCCTACACACGCTACAGGCTCAGGACCCTGGAGCCAACCTGAGGACTGTACTTGCCCTCTCCAAGGGAATTCTGTGTACCCATTCCAATGGCCACAACCCTACTAATAAGATAAACCTCCAAAGTCCCTAAGGCCATCCCAATAATGGTGGCTTCAAAGGACAAACAGAAGCAATCTGAGCCCATCTGAGAACCTACCTGCACTCAGACCCGTAGACTGATATCCCCAGAGGTAAAAAGGAACGAACAGGCCACTAGGCCCTAATCGGATCCATTGTTTTGGTTTCCAGACATCTTCCTCAGAGGCCTGAATTTCAGTACCAGCATATGGCAGTTTCTTGACTCACCCATCAGAACAAATCTCATCTACACATGGGAAACTTTCACGATGAAGCTGTGTCAAAGCCTCTTTTTAAGAGAAACCTTCAGGGCCCCATGCCACCGCTTCATTCCAAGGTCTCCATAGACACAAAAACACATTAGGACCCATCCACAGGAGAGACCATTTCAACTCAGCATATTCGGTTGCTCCACGAGATCCAGCAGATCTAACTTGTATTGTTGCTAGGAGACAATTGGATTGCGAGGTGGCCTACCCCGCCATCCATCCTTAGAACCCTGCTCAGAATCGTTGGCCTAGAGCCAACCAACAAGTCTCAATTGTCTGCAGAAGAATCTTTGTAGTTGGGAGCTTCTCACAACTCCAATCGTGAGAAACTCCCATGGCCTCGTGATCCCGCCCCCCTTCATGAAGGGGCCATCAGGGTCATAAGGTCCAACCTGAGAAATAGTCTGATCATCACCATGACTTCAGATGCACGAGATCTCGAGTCAGGTCTGTATATTGTGCCTGCCATGTCCTCACCCAGAAACCTAAGCCTAGCTTGGGTTCTCAGACTTCCGTCCTCAGACTACTGGCCCACAAGCCCTCCAGTTTGGCAATCCAGAACTACAATGCAGCACTCTGCCTGCCCTCCAGAAGAAAAACATTGCCCTCCGGGGCTACCAAGAAAACCCAAATGAGGATCAACCTGCACGCCATTCGGATCTACCCCAAATATATAGACTGTCCTGGGCACTAATGCCCTTTCTGACACAGCCTGAGCCTTGACCTTCTGGACCCACCCAGACAGCTGGCTGCACCCTGAGCACATCGGACCCGCCATGGCCTTAGGTCGTCATCTCTTCTCAACCTCGGTTTTCAGGCTTCAGAACATAGACCTTATAGCCAATCAAGG
Source organism: Mustela putorius furo (assembly GCF_011764305.1). Lineage (NCBI taxonomy): Eukaryota > Metazoa > Chordata > Mammalia > Carnivora > Mustelidae > Mustela > Mustela putorius. The sequence goes on from NW_025421628.1 coordinate 86,681, forward strand.
CCCGGGGTTGAAAATGATGCAGACATCAGAACTCTTTCCCCATGGCGAGAAACCTTGTGGTTGGCATGTTGTCCAAGGTTCAGAGTAGTTGAAACCAGTGTGGCCCATGAGGCCCCGCCCATGCTTGCGGGCCACATTGATCAGAAACACACATTGTAACCCTCAGCCTGAGCCCAGTCCTCAGGTAAGGCCTCTCAGTGGCTGGATGGAGAGACAGCATATTGGCCTTGCCATGCCCCTAGGCCCCAATTATTAACCGTAGTTTGGGTTGTCCCTTCACTCTTCCCCAGGGCTCTGCTTTGGAATTCCTCTTTTGGTGGGACACCTGAGGTAACAAACCTGAAAGGAGTGCTCCCATCCCACAGATTGACGAAAAGCAATTGGGATCGGGCAAATCCACAGAGAGCAAGATTTGTCCATGGCCCAAGAGGCCTCCCCAACATTCCACGGCCATCGCTGATACAAAATCCAAAGACAAAAGCCTGAGCATGCTCCTCACTCGCTCATTCTTCATATCCTGAAGATTTCTTGAGATAAGAACCTATACGGCACTCGAATGCACCCAAAATATATAGTCTAACCTGGGCACTAATGCACACTCTGACAACGTGAGCCCGGACCTCGTGACTAACACACAGACAGCTGATCGCACACTGAGCTCATCAGATCCGACATGGCCTTAGGTCATCATCTCTTCCCTACCTCAGTTTTCAGGCTTCAGAACCTAGACCTTATCTCCAATGACTGTCCAGGGGTGACTTTGATGCAGAAATCAGAACTCTTCCTTACCATTGGCAAGAAACCTTGTGGTTGGCATGTTGTCCAACGTTCAGTGTAGGAGAAACCAGCATTCACCTGAGGCCCCGCCCATTCTTGTGTGCGACGAGGGCATAAACACGCATTGTGACCCTCAGCGTGAGTCCTGTCCTCTAGTACGTCCTCTCAGTGGCTGGACCATTAGATGTCATAATGGGCTTGACATGTCCCTAGGCCCCAATTTTTAACCAGATTTCTGGTTGTCCAGTCGCCCCTCCCCAGGGCTCTACTCTGGAATCCCTCATTTGGTGGGACACCTGAGGATGAAAAACAAACAAAACAAATCAACAACAACAGAACAACGGACTTGTTCCATTCCACAGAAGGACCCCAAACTCTTTGGACGGGGCCAAACCCCCAGAGAGTAAGACTCGTCCATTTCCCATGAAGTCACCTGGAAATTTCACGACCATGAATGTTATGATATCCAGAGACAAAAACTTGACCAAGAGCCTCACACTCGCCCTTTTTTCATATCTTGAAGAGTTCCCTCATGGTCTGTAGATCAGTCCTGCCATACCTATGACCCGAAACATAAGCCGAGTTTGTGTTTTCAGACAACTGTCCAAACAGCCCTGGCCTACAACCCCTACAGGCTCAGGCCCCTGGAGCCAAACCTGAGGACTGTGCTTGCCCTCTCCAAGGGAATTGTATGTGCCCATTCCAATGGCCACAATCCTACTAATAGGATAATCCTCCAAAGTCCCTGCAGCCATCCAAATATTTGTGGCATCCCCGGACAAACAGGGGCAATCTGGGCCCATCTGAGCACCTACCGGCACTCAGACCCGGAGACTGATGTCCCCAGAGGTAAAAAGGAATGAACAGGCCCCTAGACACCTATCGGATCCATTGCTTTGGATTCCAGGCATCTCTCCTCAGAGGCCTGGATTTCAATAACAGCATATGGCTCTTTCTTGACTCACCCATCAGAACATATCTCATCTACACATGGGAAACTTGCACGATGGAGCTGTGTGAAAGCCTCTCTTTAGGAGAACCCTTCAGGGCCCCAGTGCCACCGCTTCATTCGAAGGTCTCCATAGACAGAAAATCATATTAGGACACATCCACGGGAGAGTCCTTTTCAAATGAGCCTCCTCGGTTGCTCTTCCAGATCCGGCAGATCTTACCTGTCTTGTTGCGTGGAGACAATTGGAATGCGAGGTGGCCTACCCAGCCATCCATCCTTAGAACCCTGCTCGGAATCGTTGTCCTGGATCCAAACAACAGGTCTCAGTTGTCCTGCAGAAGAATCTTTGCAGTTATGATCTTCGCAGAACTCCCATCTTGGGAAAAACCCCATGGACTCGTGATCCACCCCCCCCCCCCTTCAAGAAGGGGCCATCAGTGACAGAATGTCCTACCTGAGCGATCGTCTATCCTCGCCCTGATTTCAGATGCACGAGATCTCGTTTCAGGTCTGTAGATTGTGCCTGCCATATCCTCACCCAAAACCTAGGTTAGCATGGGTTCTCAGACTTCCGTCCTCAGACTACTGGTCCACAAGCCCTCCAGTTTGGCAGTCCAGAACTACAATGCAGCACTCTGCCTGTCCTCCGGAAGGAAAACAATGCCCTCTCGGGCTACAAAGAAACCCCAAATGAGGATCAACCTGCACACCATTCTGCTGTACCCCAAATATATAGGCTGACCTGGGCACTAATGCCCTTTCTGACACAGCCTGAGCCTGGACCTCCTGGCCCCACCCAGACTGCTGGCCTCACAATGAGCACATCGGACCCTCCTTGGCCTTAGGTCGTCATCACTTCTCAACCTCGGTTTTCAGGCTTCAGAACCTAGACCTTATCTCCAATCACGGCCCGGGTTTGAAAATGATGCAGAAATCAGAACTCTTCCCCGTGGCAAGAAACCTTGTGATTGGCATGTTGTCCAAGGTTCAGTGTAGTTGAAACCAGTGCGGCCCATGAGGCCCCCCCATGCTTGTGGGCCACATTGGTCACAAACACACATTGTGACCTTCAGCCTGAGCCCAGTCCTCAGGCAAAGCCTCTCAGTGCCTGGATGTAGAGACAGCATATTGGGCTTGCCATGCCCCTAGGCCCCAATTTTTAACCATAGTTCGGGTTTTCCCTTCACTCTTCCCCTGGGCTCTGCTTTGGAATTCCTCTTTTGGGTGGGACACCTGAGGTAACAAACTTGAAAGAAGTCCTCCCATCCCAAAGATTGAAGAAAAGCAATTGGGTTCGGGCCAAATCCACAGAGAGCATGATTCGTCCATGGCCCATGAGGCCTCCCCAACATTTCACGGCCATCGCTGATACAAAATCCAGAGACAAAAGCCTGAGCATGTGCCTCAGACTCGCTCATTCTTCATATCCTGAAGAGTTCTTCCGATAAGAACCTACACGGCACTCGAATGCACCCCAAAAATATAGTCTAACCTGGGCACTAATGCACTGTCTGACAACCTGAGCCCGGACCTCGTGACCAACACCCAGACAGCTGACTGCACACTGAGCTCATGAGACCCGACATGGCCTTAGGTCATCATCTCTTCCCTACCTCAGTTTTCAGGATTCAGAACCTAGACCTTATGTCCAATCACAGCACAGGGGTGACTGTGATGCAGAAATCAGAACTCTTCCTTACCCATGGCAAGAAACCTTGTGGTTGGCATGTTGTCCAACGTTCAGTGTAGGAGAAACCAGCATTCACACTGAGGCCCCGCCCATTCTTGAGTGCGACGAGGGCATAAACACGCATTGTGACTCTCAGCGTGAGTCCTGTCCAGTAGTACTTCCTCTCAGTGGCTGGACCATTAGATGTCATAATGGGCTTGACATGTCCCTAGGCCCCAATTTTTAACCAGATTTCTGGTTTTCCAGTCGCCCCTCCCAAGTGCTCTACTCTGGAATACCTCATTTGGTGGAACACCTGAGGTTGAAAAACAAAACAAAACAAATCAACAACAGAACAACGGACTTCTTCCATCCCACAGAATGACCCCAAACTCTTTGGATGGGGCCAAACCCCCAGAGAGTAAGACTCGTCCATTTCCCATGAAGTCACCCGGAAATTTCACGACCATGAGTGTTACGATATCCAGAGACAAAAACTTGAGCAAGAGCCTCACACTCGCCCTTTTTTCATATCCCGAAGAGTTCTCCTCATGGTCTGTAGATGAGTCAGTCCTGCCATACCTATGACCCGAAACATAAGCCGAGTTTGTGTTTTCAGACAACTGTCCAAACAGCCCTGGCCTACACACCCTACGGGCTCAGGCCCCTGGAGCCAAACCTGACGACTGTTCTTGCCCTATCCAAGGGAATTTTTATGTGCCCATTCCAAAGGCCACAACCCTACTAATAGGATAAACCTCCAAAGTCCCTGAGGCCATCCAAATATTTGAGGCATCCCAGGACAAACAGGGGCAATCTGGGCCCATCTGAGCACCTACCTGCACCTAGAACCGCAGACTGATGTCCCCAGTGGTAAAAAGGAACCAACAGGCACCTAGGCACCTATCGGATCCATTGCTTTGGTTTCCAGGCATCTCTCCTCAGAGGCCTGGATTTCAATAACAGCATATGGCTGTTTCTTGACTCACCCATCAGAACAAATCTCATCCACACATGGGAAACATGCATGATGGAGGTGTGTGAATGCCTCTCTTTAGGAGAAAACTTCAGGGCCCCAGTGCCCACCGCTTCATTCCAAGGTCTCCATAGACATAAAATCATATTAGATCACATCCACGGGAGAGTCCATTTCAACTCAGCCTCCTCGGTTGCTCTGCCAGATCCAGCAGATCTAATCTGTCTTGTTGCGTGGAGACAATTGTAATGCGAGGTGGCCTACCCAGCCATCCATCCTTAGAACCCTGCTCGGAATCATTGTCCTGCAGGCATCCAACAGGTCTCAATTGTCCTGCAGAAGAATCATTCCAGTTGGGAGCTTCTCAGAACTCCCATCGTGGGAAAACCCCCATGGCCTCGTGATCCACCCCCCCCCCTTCAAGAAGGGGCCATCAGGGACAGAATGTCCAAACTGAGCGATCGTCTGATCCTCGCTCTGGCTTCAGATGCACGAGATCTCGATTCAGGTCTGTAGATTGTGCCTGCCATATCATCACCCAGAAACCTATGCCTAACTTTGGTACTCAGACATCCGTCCTCAGACTACTGGCCCACAAGCTCTCCAATTTGGCAATCCAGAACTACAATGCAGCACTCTGCCTGCCCTCCAGAAGAAAAACATTGCCCTCTCAGGCTACCCAGAAACCCCAAATGAGGATCAACCTGCACGCCATTCGGCTGTACCCCAAATATATAGGCTGACCTGCGCACTAATGCCCTTTCTGACACAGCCTGAGCCTGGACCTCCTGGCCCCACCCAGACAGCTGGCCTCACACTGAGCACATCATGGAAAGAGACTCCAACCTGACACAACGGCTGATATTCGCCTTGACTTCAGATGCCTGAGATCTTGATTAAGCTCTTCAGAGTGTACCTGCTGTGCCCTCACACCAAAACCTAAGCATAGCTAGTGTTCTCAGACTTCCGTTCACTCTCCTGGACCACACGCCCTCCATTTTGGGATTTCCGATGAATCAGTGCTGCACTCTGCCTGCCCTCTAGAAGAAAAACGTTGCCCTATGGGTCTACCCAGAAACCTCAAATGAGGATAAACCTGCATGCCACTCAATGGTACACCAATTATATAGACTAGCCTGTGCACTAATGCCCTGTCTGACACAACCTGAGGCCTGAATTCCCAACCGACACCCAGACAGCTTGCCGTACGCTGAGAACATCTGAACCGCCATGGCTTAAGGTTGCCTTCTCTTTCCAACCTGGATTTCAGGCTACAGAAACCTAGACCTTACAAGAATCAGAACTTCTCCTTCGCCATGGCAAGAAACCTTGTGGTTGGCATGTGGTCCAACTTTCATTGTAGGAGAAAGCAGCATGGACTATGAGGCCCCACCTATCCCTGAGGGCTACAATTTGCACAAACACACATTGTGACCCTCAGCGTGAGCCCTATCCTCATGTAAAGCCTCTTAGTGACTGGAACAACAGCCCACATATGGGGCTTGCCAAGACCCTAGTCCCCAAATCTCAACCAGAGTTAGAGATGTCTAGTCACCCCTACTCAGGGCACTGCTCTGGAATCCCTCTTTGGGGGGACACATGAGGTAAAAAAAAAAAAAATACAGAAAGGACTCTTCCCATCCACAGAATGATCCCAACCACTTGGGATCAGGCCAAATCACCAGAGAAAGACTTGTCCATGGCCCTTGAGGACACCCCGACATTCCACGGCCACCGTAGGCAAAAAATCCAGAGCCAAAAGCCTGAGCAAACGCCACATACTCGCCCTTTGTTCATAGCCCGGAAAATTCTCACGGTCTGTAGATCGAGCCTTCATACATACATCCCCAAACCTAAGCTGAGTTTGTGTTTTCAGACTTCTGTCCCCTCAGTCCTGGCCCACACACCATCCAAGCTGGGGCCCCTGGAGCCACACCTGAGGACTGTGGCTTCCCTCTCCAGGGGAATTCTGCCATTTCCATTGGCCAAAACCCTATAGATTAGGAGAAACCTCCAAACTCCCGGAGGCCATCCCAATAGTTTTGGCTGCCCAGGACAAACAGGGATGATCTTTCACAAGTTAGGAAACTACCTCCACTCAGACCCAGAGACAGATATCCCCATAGAATAAGATTGAACTGGACAGGCACTTAGGCCCTAATCAGATCCATTGCTTTTGTTTCCAGGCATCTCTCCTCAGAGGCCTGCTTACCAATACGAGCATATGGGGGATTACTGAGGCACTCATAGAAAAATCTCGTCTCCACATAGGAAATGTACTCTTTGGAGCTCTATAAAAACCTCTGTTTAGGAGAATCTTTCAGGGCCCCGGATCAAGCGCCCCATTCCAAGGTCTCCATGGACTTAACCCCACATTATGATCTATCCTCGGTAGAGTCCATGTCAACTCATCCCCCTTGGGTTTCTCCCCCAGCGCCTGCAGATCAAACCTGCCTTGTTGCTAGGAGACAACTAGAATGGGAGGCGGGCTGCCCAGGCATCCATCCTTAGAACCCTACTCAGGAGTCGTTCCATATGGGACATCCTAGAGCCATCCAACAGGTCTCAAGTGTCCCACAGAAGGAATCTTTGCAGTCTGGTGCATCTCACAATTCCCATTGTGGGAAAATCTTCATGGCCTCTTGAGACGCTCCACTTTATAAAGGGGCCATCATGGACAGAAACTCCAACCTGAGCAAACGTCTGATATTCGCCCTGGCTTCAGGTGCATGAGATCTTGATTCAGCTCTGCAGAGTGTGCCTTCTGTGCCCTCACCCCAAAAACTAAGCCTAGCTTGTGTTCTCAGACTACCGTCCTCACACCCCTGGCCCAAAAGCCCTACAGTTTGGCAATACTGGGGCCACAATGCAGCACTCTGCCTGCCCTCCAGAAGAAAAACGTTGCCTTATGGAGCTACCTAGAAATCCGAATGAGGATCAAATGAACGCCACTCGACTGCACCCCAAATATACAGTCTACCATGTCTAATGCCCTGTCTGACACAGCATGAGCCCACACCTCCAGACCTACGCTCAACAGCTAGCCACACACTGAGTTCATTGTACCCATCAGGTCCTTAGGTCTTCATCTCTTCCCAACCTCGGTTTTCGGGTTTCAGAACCTAGACCTAAACTCCAATCACTGTCCAGGGGTGAACGTGATGCAGAAATCACAACTCTTCCTTTGCCATGGCCGGAAACCTTGCGGTTGGCATATTCTCCAACGTTCAGTGTAGGAGAATCCAGCGTGGCCCATGAGGCCCTTCCCATGCTTGAGGGCCTTGTTGGGCACAAATAGGCATTGTGACCCTCAGCATGAGCCCTGTCCTCAAGGAAGACCTCTCAGTGTCTGAATCAAGAGCCCACATATTGGACTTGCCATGCCCCTAGGCCCCCAAACTTAAACAGAGGTGGGGTTATCCAGTTGTCCCTCCCAAGGACTCTGCTCTGGAATCCCTCTTTTATTGACACACATGAGGTACATAAAATAAAATAAAAAAACAGAAAGGACACCTCCCATCCCACAGAATGTACCCAAACTCTTGGGATTGGGTCAAATCCTCAGAGAAGGAAAGCCGTCCCAACCCATGAGGCCACGCCAGCATTCGACCCACATTGTTGACACAAATCCAGAGACAAAACCTGAGCAAGCACCTCAAACTCACCCTTTTTCATATCCCGAAGTGTTATCACGGTCTGTAGATTGGGCGTGCCAAACCTATGTCCCCAATCCTAAGTGGAGTTTGTGTTTTCAGACTTTTGTCCAAATATCCCTGGACCCCACACGCTCCACACTTGGGTCCCTGGAGCCACACCTCAGGACTGTGCTTCCCTTTCAAGAGAATTCTTCCCATTCCATTGGCCACAACCTTGCAAATTAGGAAAAACCTCCAAAGTTCTCGAGGCCATCCCATAAGTGTAGGCCGCCCAGGACAAACAGGTGTGATCTCAAACCAGCTGAACAACTACCTCCACTCAGACAAAAGATGTCCCCAGAGAAGAATATTGAACCGGACAGGCCCCTGGGCCCTAATCAGATCCATTGCTTTGGTTTCCAGGCATCTCTCCTCAGAGGCCTCATTTCCAATACCAGCAAATGGTGGTTTCCTGAGGCACCAATAAGAACAAATCACGTCTCCCCATGGAAAACTTGCTCATTGGAGCTTTGTTATAACCTCTGGTTAGGAGAATCCTTCAGGGCCCTGGTGCCACTGCCCCATACCAAGGTCTCAATGGACTCAAACCAACATTAAGAACATCCTCAGGAAAGTCCATTCCAACTCAGCCCCCACTGATGCTACCCCAAGCCAGCAGATCAAACGTTTCTTGTTGCTAGGAGACAATTGGAATTGAGGCTGTCTGCCCAGGCATCCATACGTAGAACCCTGTTCGGGAAAAATACCTTATGAGACGTCCTGGAGCCATCCAACAAATCTTAATTGTCCCACAGAAGAAATCCTTGCGGTTTGGAGCATCTCACAACTCTAATAGTGGGAAAACCCCCATGGCCTCATAATGCCCCCCCCCTTCATGAAGGGGCCAACATGGACAGAAACTCCAACCAGAGCCAAAGTCTGATCCTCGACCTGACTTCAGACACATGAGTTCTCAATTCAGCTCTGCAAAGTGTGCCTGCCATTTCCATTCCCCGAAACCTAAGCCTAGCTTGTGTTCTCAGACTACCGTCCTCACACCCCTGGCCCAAAAGCCCTACAGTTTGGCAATACTGGGGCCACAATGCAGCACTCTGCCTGCCCTCCAGAAGATAAACGTTGCCTTATGGAGCTACCTAGAAACCCGAATGAGGATCAAATGAACGCCACTCGACTGCACCCCAAATATACAGTCTACACTGTCTAATGCCCTGTCTGACACAGCATGAGCCCACACCTCCAGACCTACGCTCAACAGCTAGCCACACACTGAGTTCATTGTACCCATCAGGTCCTTAGGTCTTCATCTCTTCCCAACCTCGGTTTTCGGGTTTCAGAACCTAGACCTAAACTCCAATCACTGTCCAGGGGTGAACGTGATGCAGAAATCACAACTCTTCCTTTCGCCATGGCCGGATACCTTGTGGTTGGCATATTCTCCAACGTTAAGTGTAGGAGAATCCAGCGTGGCCCATGAGGCCCTTCCCATGCTTGAGGGCCTTGTTGGGCACAAATAGGCATTGTGACCCTCAGCATGAGCCCTGTCCTCAAGGAAGACCTCTCAGTGTCTGAATCAAGAGCCCACATATTGGACTTGCCATGCCCCTAGGCCCCCAAACTTAAACAGAGGTGGGGTTATCCAGTTGTCCCTCCCAAGGACTCTGCTCTGGAATCCCTCTTTTATTGACACACATGAGGTACATAAAATAAAATAAAAAAACAGAAAGGACACCTCCCATCCCACAGAATGTACCCAAACTCTTGGGATTGGGTCAAATCCTCAGAGAAGGAAAGCCGTCCACAACCCATGAGGCCACGCCAGCATTCGACCCACATTGTTGACACAAATCCAGAGACAAAACCTGAGCAAGCACCTCAAACTCACCCTTTTTCATATCCCGAAGTGTTATCACGGTCTGTAGATTGGGCGTGCCAAACCTATGTCCCCAATCCTAAGCGGAGTTTGTGTTTTCAGACTTTTGTCCAAATATCCCTGGGACCCCACACGCTCCACAATTGGGTCCCTTGAGCCACACCTCAGGACTGTGCTTCCCTTTCAAGAGAATTCTTCCCATTCCATTCGCCACAACCTTGCAAATTAGGAAAAACCTCCAAAGTTCCCGAGGCCATCCCATAAGTGTAGGCCGCCCAGGACAAACAGGTGTGATCTCAAACCAGCTGAGCAACTACCTCCACTCAGACAAAAGATGTCCCCAGAGAAGAATATTGAACCGGACAGGCCCCTGGGCCCTAATCAGATCCATTGCTTTGGTTTCCAGGCATCTCTCCTCAGAGGCCTCATTTCCAATACCAGCAAATGGTGGTTTGCTGAGGCACCAATAAGAACAAATCACGTCTCCCCATGGAAAACTTGCTCATTGGAGCCTTGTTATAACCTCTGGTTAGGAGAATCCTTCAGGGCCCTTGTGCCACTTCCCCATACCAAGATCTCAATGGACTCAAACCAACATTAAGAACATCCTCAGGAAAGTCCATTCCAACTCAGCCCCCACTGATGCTACCCCAAGCCAGCAGATCAAACGTTTCTTGTTGCTAGGAGACAATTGGAATTGAGGCTGTCTGCCCAGGCATCCATACGTAGAACCCTGTTCGGGGAAAAATACCTTATGAGACGTCCTGGAGCCATCCAACAAATCTTCATTGTCCCACAGAAGGTATCCTTGCGGTTTGGAGCATCTCACAACTCTAATAGTGGGAAAACCCCCATGGCCTCATAATGCCCCCCCCTTCATGAAGGGGCCAACATGGACAGAAACTCCAACCAGAGCCAAAGTCTGATCCTCGACCTGACTTCAGACTCATGAGTTCTCAATTCAGCTCTGCAGAGTGTGCCTGCCATTTCCATTCCCCGAAACCTAAGACTAGCTTGTGTTCTCAGACTTCCGTCCTCACTCTCCTGGCCCACAAGCCCTCCAGTTTGGGAATTCCGAAGCCACAATGCAGCACTATGCCTGCCCTCCTGAAGAAAAACTTTTGCCCTATGCTGCTAATAAGAAACCCCAAATGATTATCTAATGCATGCCACTCGACTGTAAAGCAATTATACAGCCTACCCTGAATACGAATGCCCTGTCTGGCACAGCCTGAGACAAGACATCCCAAACGACACCTAGACAGCTGGCTCCAACCTGGACACAAGGGACCTGCTATGGCTGTAGTTCGTCATCTCTTCCCAACCTCGGTTTTCAGGCTTCAGAACCTAGACCTTATCTCCAATCACTGCCCAGGGGTGAACGTGATGCAGAAATTAGAATTCCTCCTTCCCCATGGCCAGAAACCTTGTGGTTGGCATGTTGTCCAACGTTCAATGTGGGAAAACCTGCATTGTCGGAAAGGCCCTGCCAGTGCTTGAGGGCCGCCTAGGGCACAGACATGCATTGTGACCTGTAGCTGAGTCCCGTATTAAAGTAACGCCTCTCAGTGGCTGGACCAAGATCCTGAATATGGGGCTTGTCATATCGATAGGCCCCCAGGCTTAACCAGAGAGCGAGTATTCCAGTTGTCAGTACCCACTGCTATGCTCCAGAATCCCTCTACTGGGGGGACACATGAAGCAGAAAACAGGACTCTTCCCTTCCCACAGAATGACCCCAAACTCTTGGGGGCTGGACAAACTACCAGAGAGGGAGACTTCTACGACCCATGAGGCAACTCCTACATTAAACGGCCATTGTGTAAAACAAAATATCCAGAGACAAAAGACTGAGCGACTGCCTCCCTCTCACCCTTCTTTCATATCCAGAGGAGCTCCCCTCACGGACTGTAGATCAGGCCTGCCATAACCTCTCGGCCCCAAACCTGAGCTGAGTTTGGGTTTTTGGATGTCTGTCTGCACAGCCGTGGCCCACACCGCCTCCAGGCTGGGGTCTCTGGAGCCACACCACAGAACTGTGCCTGCTCTCTCCTAAGAAACTGCCCGTTCCATTGGCCACAACTCGACAAAATATTAGAAACCTCAAGGTCCCCAAGGACATCCCACTACCGCAAGCCGCACTGGACAAACAGGGGCATTATGACACCAGCTGAGCAACTACTACCTCCATGCAGACACACAGACTGATATCCGCAGAGACAGAAGATTGAACCAGACAGGCCCCTAGGCCCTATTATGAACTCTGGCTTTGGTGTCCAGGTATCACTCCTCAGAGGTCTGGGTTCAAAGACCAGCATATGGGGCTATCATGAGGCACCAGACAGAACACCTCTCATCTCCACATGGAAAGCTTCCTTGTGGGAGTTGTGTCAAACCCTTTGGGTTGGAGAATCCTGCAGAGTCCCTCAGCTACTGCCACATTCCAAGGTCTCCATGGCCACCAACCCACATTATGACTCATCCTCAGGAAAGTCCATTTAAACTCAGCCTTCTGGGTAGCTCACCCAAGAGCCCGCAGATTGAGCGTGCCTTGTCTTGACCAGGCAATGGGAAGGTGAGTTGGCATTTCTCGGCATCCATGCTTAGGCCCCTGCTCTTGAGTCTTTCTGTATGGGGCATCCTGGAACCATCCAATAGTACTCGACTGTCCTGAAGAAGGAAACTTTGGAGTTTGGAGCAGCTCACAACTCCCAGCGTAGGGAAACCTCCCTGGCCTCATGACGCCCCCACCCCCTTCAGGAAGGGGCCGTCACGGACACAAACTCCAGCTTGAGGCAACATCTGATATTCGCCCTGACCTCAGATGCAGAAGATCTCGATTCAGCCTCTGCACAGTGGGCCCAAACCTCGTGCTACCTTGTGTTTTCAGACTTCCTTCCTCACAGTCCTGGCAAACATGTCCTCAAGACTTGGAATTCTGGAACCAAAATGCAGCCCTATGGTGGCCCTCCAGAAGAAAAACGTTGCTCTATGGGGTCTCCATAAACCCCAAATGAGGATCAACCTGCTCGGTTCTCGACCTCACCCCAATTGGATTGTTCGGTTTGTCCATTCATCCCTCCCCAGAGCTCTGCTTTGGAATCCCTCTTTTGGTGGGACACCTGAGGTAACAAAACTAAAAGGACTCTTCCAATCCTTCAGATTGACCCCAAACAATTGGGATTGGACCAAATTCACAGAGAGGATGTCTCGTCCATGGCCCATGAGGCCTCCCTGAGATTCCACAGCCATCGTTGACAACAAATCCAGAGACAAAGGTCTGAGCAAGCACCTCACACTCGCTCTTTTGTCATATCCCGAAGAGTTTCTCTTCACGGTCTGTAGATCGGGCCTGCCATACCTACTTCCCAAACCTAAGCCGAGTTTGTGTTTTCAGACTTCTCTCCCCACATTCCTGGCCCACAGACCCTTCTTGCTGGGGCCCCTGGAGACACACATCAGGACTGTGCCTGTCCATACCACGGGAATTCTGCCCATTCCATTGTCCACAATTGTACAAATTAGGAAAAACCTCCAGAGTCCCCAAGGACACCCCAATAATGTAGGCCGCCCAGGACAAACAAGGGTCATTTGAAACCAGCTGAGCATCTACCTCTACTCAGCGTTGATGGATGTCCCCAGAGAAGAAGATTGAATCAGACAGGCCCCTAGGCCTGAATCAGATTCATTGCTTTCGGTTACAGGTATCTCTCCTGAGGCCTGGTTTCCAATATTAGCATATGGGGATTTCATGAGGCAGCAATCAGAAAAAATCTCTTCTCCACATGGGAAAATTATCCTTTGAAGATGTCTCAAAACCTCCAGTTAGGAGAATCCTTCAAGGCCTGTGTGCCACTGCCCCATTACAAGGTCTCCATAGACACAAAAACACATTAGGACCCATCAACAGGAGAGTCCATTTCAACTCAGCGTATTCGGTTGCTCCGCGAGATCCAGCAGATCTAACTTGTCTTGTTGCTAGGAGACAATTGGAATGTCAGGTGGCCTACCCCGCCATCCATCCTTAAAACCCTGCTCGGAATCGTTCGCCTGGAGCCAACCAACAGGTCTCAATTGTCCTGCAGAAGAATCTTTGCAGTTGGGAGCTTCTCAGAACTCCCAACGTGAGAGAACCCCCATGGCCACATGATCCCCCCCCTTCATAAAGGGGCCATCAGGGACATAATGTCCAACCTGAGCATCGTCTGATCCTCACCCTGACTTCAGATGCACGGGATCTCGGTTCAGGTCTGTAGATTGTGCCTGCCATGTCCTCACCCAGAAACCTAAGCCTAGCTTGTGTCTTCAGACTTCTGTCCACAGACTACTGGCTCACAAGTCCTCTAGTTTGGCAATCCAGAACTACAATGCAGCACTCTACCTGCCCTGAGAAGAAATACATTGCCCTCTGGGGCTACCTAGAAAACCCCAAATGAAGATCAACCTGCACGACACTTGGCTATACGCAAAATATATAGGATGACCTGGGCAATAATGCCCTTTCTGACACAGCCTGGGCCTGGACCTCCTAGGCCCACCCAGACAGCTGGCTAAAAACTGAGAACTTCAGACCCCCCATGGCCATAGGTCGTTATCCCTTCCCAACCTCAGTTTTCAGGCTTCAGAACCTAGACCTTATCCCCAATCACTGCCCAGGTTTGAAAATGATGCAGAAATCAGAATTCCTTCCCGATGGCAGGAAAACTTGTGGTTGGCTTGTTGTCCAACGTGAAGCGTAGTGGAAACCAGTGTATCCCTTGAGGCCCCGCCATTGCTCGCGGTCCAGATAGGTAGCAAACACACATTGTGACCCTCAGCCTTAGCCTAGTCCTCAGGTAAGGCCTCTCAGTGGCTGGATGAAGAGACAGCATATTGGGCTTGCCATGCCCCTAGGCCCCAATTTTTTAACCATAGTTCGTGTTGTCCCTTCACTCTTCCCCAAGGCTCTGCTTTGGAATTCCTCTTTTGGTGGGACACCTGATGTAACAACCCTGAAAGGAGTCCTCCATCCAACAGATTGACGAAAAACACAATTGGGATCGGGCCAAATCCACAGAGAGCAAGATTCGTCCATGGCCCATGAGGCATCCTCGACATTCCACGGCCATCGCTGATACAAAATCCAGAGACAAAAGCCAGAGCAAGCGCCTCAGACTCGCACTATCTTCATATCCTTAAGATATCTTCTCATGGTTTGTAGATCGGGCCTGCCATACCTACGTCCCCAAACATAAGCTGAGTTTGTGTTTTCAGACTTCTGTCCTCAAAGTCCTGGGCCACACACCATCCAGGCTGGGGACCCTGGAGCCACACATTAGGACTGTGCCTGTCCATACCACGGGTATTCTGCCCATTCCATTGTCCACATTCGTACAAATTAGGAAAAACCTCCAGAGTCCCCAAGGACATCCCAATATTGTAGGCCGCCCAGGACCAACAAGGGTCATCTGAAACCAGCTGAGCATCTACCACTACTCAGCGTAGATGGGTGTCCCCAGAGAAGAAGATTGAATCAGACAGGCCCCTAGGCCTGAATCAGATTCATTGCTTTCGGTTAAAGGTATCTCTCCTCAGAGGCCTGGTTTCCAATATTAGCATATGGGGATTTCATGAGGCAGCAATCAGAACAAATCTCTTCTCCACATGGGAAAATTATCCTTTGAAGATGTCTCAAAATCTCCAGTTAGGAGAATCCTTCATGGCCTGTGTGCCACTGCCCCATTACAAGGTCTCCATGGACAGAAATCCACATTAGAACCCATCCACAGGAAATTCCATTTCAACTCAGCTCCCTTGGTTGCTCCCCCAGAGCGAGCAGACTGAACCTTTCTTGACTAGGAGACAATTGGAGTGCGAGGCGGGCTGCCCAACCATCCATCCTTAGAGCTCTGCTCTGGTGTCGTTCCGTATGGGATGTCCTGGAGCCATCCAACAGGTCTCAAATGTCCAGCAGAAGGAATCCTTGAGTTTTGGAGCATCTCACAACTCCCAACCTGGGAAAATCTAGATGGCTTTGTGATGCCCCCCCCCATTTATGAAGGGGAAATCATGGACAGGAACTCCAACCTAAGACAACGTCTGATCTTCACCCTAAATTCAGATGCACGAGATCTCGATGCAACTCTGCAGAGTGTGCTTTCCTTGCCCTCGCCCTGAAACCTATGACTAGCTTGTGTTCTCAGACTTCCGTCCTCACACTCCTGGCCCCAAAGCCCTTACATTTGGAAATTCGGGACACAGAATGAAGCATTCTGCCTGCCTTCCAGAACAAAAATTTTGACCTATGGAGTTTCTCACATAACCCAAATGAGGATAGACATACATGGCACTCGAATGTACCCAAATTAGATAATCTAACCTGGCCACTAATACACTGTCTGATAGGAATGAGCCCGGACCTCCTGACCAAAACCGAGACAGCTGACCGCACACTGAGGACATCACACCCGCCATGGACTTAGCTCGTTATCTCTTCACAACCTAACTTTTTCAGGCTTCAGAACTTAGACTGTAACACCAAGCCCTGACAAAAGGGTTGAATGTGATGCAGAAATCAGAACTTCTCCTTACCCAAGGCAAGAAGCCTTGTGGTTGGAAAGTTGTCCAACGATCTGTGTAGGAGAAACCAGCATTCACCCTTAGGCCCCGCCCATTCTTGAGTGCGACGAGGGCATAAACACGCATTGTGACCCTCAGCGTGAGTCCTGTCCTCTAGTAAGTCCTCTCAGTGCCTGGACCATTAGATGTCATAATGGGCTTGACATGTCCCTAGGCCCCATTTTTAACCAGATTTCTGGTTGTCCAGTCGCCCTTCCCCAGGGCTTCACTCTGGAATTCCTCATTTGGTGGGACACCTAATGTTTAAAAAAAAAAAAACAAAAAAAACAACAACAACAACAACAACAAAAACGGACTTCTTCCATCCCACAGAATGACCTCACCTCTTTGGACAAGGCCAAACCCAAGAGAATAAGACTCATCCATTTCCCATGAAGTCTCCCGGAAATTTTACGACCAAGAGTGACACGATATCCAGAGACAAAAACTTGAGCAAGAGCCTCACACTCGCCCTTTTTTCATATCCTGAAGAGTTCTCCTCAAGGTCTGTAGATCAGTCCTGCCATACCTATGACCTGAAACATAAGCCGAGTTTCTGTTTTCAGACAACAATCCAAACAGCCCTGGCCTAAACACGCTATAGGTTCAGGCCCCTGGAGCCAACCTGAGGACTGTACTTGCCCTCTCCAAGGGAATTCTGTGTGCCCATTCCAATGGCCACAACCCTACTAATAGGATAAACCTACAAAGTCCCTGAGGCCATCCCAATAGTGGTGGCTTCCCAGGACAAACAGGAGTAATCTGAGCCCATCCGAGAACCTACCTGCACTAAGACCCGAAGACTGATGTTCCTAGAGGTAAAAAAAGGAACGAACAGGCCCCTACGCACTAATCGGACCCATTGCTTTGATTTCCAGGCATCTCTCCTCAGAGGCCTGGATTTCAATACCAGCATATGGCTGTTTCTTGACTCACACATCAGTACAAATCTCATCTACACATGGAAAACTTGCACGTGGGAGCTTTGTGAAAGCCTCTCTTTAGGAGAACCCTTCAGGGCCCCATTGCCACCGCTTCATTCCAAGGTCTCCATAGACACAAAAACACATTAGGACCCATCCAAAGGAGAGTCCATTTCGAATGAGCGTATTCGGTTGCTCTACGAGATCCAGCAGATCTAACTTGTCTTGTTGCTAGGAGACAATTGGAATGCGAGGTGGGCTACCAAGCCACCCATCCTTAAAACCTTGCTCAGAATCGTTGGCCTGGAGCGAACCTACATGTCTCATTTGTCCTGCAGAGGAATCTTTGCAGTTGGGAGCTTCTCACAACTCCCATCGTGAGAGAACCCCCATGGCCTCGTGATCCCCCCCCCTTCATAAAGGGGCCATCAGGGACATAAGGTCCTAACTGAGTGATCGTCTGATCCTCACCCTGACTTCAGATGCACGAGATTTCGGTTCAGGTCTGCAGTTTGTGCCTGCCATGTCCCTCACACAGAAACCTAAGCCTAGCTTGTGTCCTCAGGCTTCTGTCCACAGACTACTGGCTCACAACCCTCCAGTTTGGCAATCCAGAACTACAATGCAGCACTCTACCTGCCCTGCAGAAGAAATGCATTGCCCTCTGGGGCTACCTAGAAACCCCAAATGAAGATCAACCTGCACGACACTTGGCTATACCCAAAATATACAGGATGACCTGGGCAATAATGCCCTTTCTGACACAGCCTGGGCCTGGACCGCCTAGGCCCGCCCAGACAGCTGGCTACAAACTGAGAACATCAGACCCCCCATGGCCTTAGGTCGTTATCCCTTCCCAACCTCAGTTTTCAGGTTTCAGAACCTAGACCTTATCTCCAATCACTGCCCAGGTTTGAAAATGATGCAGAAATCAGAACTCCTTCCCGATGGCACGAAAACTTGTGGTTGGCTTGTTGTCCAACGTTCAGTGTAGTGGAAACCAGTGTGTCCCTTGAGGCCCCGCCATTGCTAGAGGGCCAGATAGGTAGCAAACACACATTGTGACCCTCAGCCTTAGCCCAGTCCTCAGGTAAGGCCTCTCAGTGGCTGGATGAAGAGACAGCATATTGGGCTTGCCATGCCCCTAGGCCCCATTTTTTTTTTTTTAATTTTTTATTTTTTTATAAACATATATTTTTATCCCAGGGGTACAGGTCTGTGAATCACCAGGTTTACACACTTCACAGCACTCACCAAATCAAATACCCTCCCCAATGTCCATAATCCCACCCCCTTCTCCCAAACCCCCTCCTCCCGGCAACCCTCAGTTTGTTTTGTGAGATTAAGAGTCACTTATGGTTTGTCTCCCTCCCAATCCCATCTTGTTTCATTTATTCTTCTTCTACCCACTTAAGCCTCCATGTTGCATCACCACTTCCTCATATCAGGGAGATCATATGATAGTTGTCTTTCTCTGCTTGACTTATTTCGCTAAGCATGATATGCTCTAGTTCCATCCATGTTGTTGCAAATGGCAAGATTTCATTTCTTTTGATGGCTGCATAGTATTCCATTGTGTATATATACCACATCTTCTTGATCCATTCATCTGTTGATGGACATCTAGGTTCTTTCCATAGTTTGGCTTGAATGACCTGTCCATTTCAGTGAGGGGAGTGTTAAAGTCCCCTACTTTTATTGTATTATTGTTGATGTGTTTCTTTGATTTTGTTATTAATTGGTTTATATAGTTGGCTGCTCCCATATTGGGGGCATAGATATTTAAAATTGTTAAATCTTCTTGTTGGACAGACCCTTTGAGTATGATATAGTGTCCTTCCTCATCTCTTATTATAGTCTTTGGCTTAAAATCTAATTTATCTGATATAAGGATTGCCACTCCTGCTTTCTTCTGATGTCCATTAGCATGGTAAATTCTTTTCCACCCCCTCACTTTAAATCTGGAGGTGTCTTCGGGCTTAAAATGTGTTTCTTGGAGGCAACATATAGATGGGTTTTGTTTTTTTATCCATTCTGATACCCTGCGTCTTTTGACAGGGGCATTTAGCCCATTCACATTCAGGGTAACTATTGAGAGATATGAATTTAGTGCCATTGTATTGCCTGTAAGGTGACTGTTACTGTATATGGTCTCTGTTCCTTTCTGATCTACCACTTGTATGCTCTCTCTTTGCTTAGAGGACCCCTTTCAATATTTCCTGTAGAGCTGGTTTGGTATTTGCAAATTCTTTCAGTTGTTGTTTGTCCTGGAAGCTTTTAATCTCTCCTTCTATTTTCAATGATAGCCTAGCTGGATATAGTATTCTTGGCTGCATGTTTTTCTCGTTTAGTGCTCTGAAAATATCATGCCAGCTCTTTCTGGCCTGCCAGGTCTCTGTGGATAAGTCAGCTGCCAATCTAATATTTTTACCATTGTATGTTACAGACTTCTTTTCCCGGGCTGCTTTCAGGATTTTCTCTTTGTCATTGAGACTTGTAAATTTTACTATTAGGTGACGGGGTGTGGGCCTATTCTTATTGATTTTGAGGGGCATTCTCTGAACCTCCTGAATTTTGATGCTCGTTCCCTTTGCCATATTGGGGAAATTCTCCCCAATAATTCTCTCCAGGATACCTTCTGCTCCCCTCTCACTTTCTTCTTCTTCTGGAATCCCAATTATTCTAATGTTGTTTCGTCTTATGGTGTCACTTATCTCTCGAATTCTCCTCTCGTGGTCCAGTAGCTGTTTGTCCCTCTTTTGCTCAGCTTCTTTATTCTCTGTCATTTGGTCTTCTATATCACTAATTCTTTCTTCTGCCTCATTTATCCGAGCAGTTAGAGCCTCCATTTTTGATTGCACCTCATTAATAGCTTTTTTGATTTCACCTTGGTTAGATTTTAGTTCTTTTATTTCTCCAGAAAGGGCTTTTATATCTCTCGAGAGGGTTTCTCTAATATCTTCCATGCCTTTTTCGAGCCCGGCTAGAACCTTGAGAATTGTCATTCTGAACTCTAGATCTGACATATTACCGATGTCTGTATTGATTAGGTCCCTAGCCTTCGGTACTGCCTCTTGTTGTTTTTTTTTTGTGTTGAATTTTTACGTCTTGTCATTTTGTCCAGATAAGAGTAAATTAAGGGGCAAGTAAAATACTAAAAGGGTGGCAACAACCCCAGGAAAATATGCTTTAACCAAATTAGAAGAGATCCAAAATCGTGAGTGGGGAGAAAGGGGATAAAAAGAGGTTCAAAAAGGAAAAAAAAAAAAGAAAAAAAAAAAAAAAAAAAAAAAAAAAAGAAAAAAAAAAAAAGAAAAAAAAAGAAAAGAAAAGAAAAGAATTTTTTAAAAAAAGAAAACACCTAAGAAAAATGTAAATATATATATATATATATATATTAGATAAACTAGTAAAAAATCGTTAAAAAAGAAAAAGGTAACAGTTAAAAAAAAATTTTACCCGAAGGCGAGAAAAAAAAAATGAAAAAGAAAAAATTAACTGCAAGACTAAAAAAAATCACAGGAAAAAAGCCATGAGTTCCGTGCTTGTATTTCTCCTCCTCTGGAATTCTGCTGCTCTCCTTGGTATTGAAACCGCACTCCTTGGTAGGTGAACTTGGTCTCGACTGGATTTCTTGTTGATCTTCTGGGGGAGGGGCCTGTTGTAGTGATTCTCAAGTGTCTTTGCCCCAGGCGGAATTGCACCGCCCTTACCCGGGGCCGGGGTGAGTAATCCCCTCGGTTTGCTTTCAGGAGCTTTTGTTCCCTGAGCGCTTTCCGTAGAGTTCCAGAGGACGGGAATACAAATGGCGGCCTCCTGGTCTCCGGCCCGGAGGAGCCAAGAGCCCAGGGCCCCACTCCTCAGTGCGCCCTCAGAGAACAGCGCCCAGTTACTCCCGTCTGCCCGACCTCCGGCCGCGCTCCGAGCTCACCGAGCCTGCGACCGGTTCAAGGTAACACAGAGCTGCGAGCTTACTGTCAGCTCTGTCTCTGTAGCCGGCTTTCCCGTTCCAATACCCGCAAGCTCTGCGACACTCAGACACCCCCGATCCTTCTGTGACCCTGCGGGACCTGCGGCCACGCTGACCCCGCGGGGGCTTCGCCCCGGTTTAGCCTCTGGAGCGATGTCCCTCAGCGGAACAGACTTTTAAAAGTCCTGATTTTGTGCGCGGTTGCTCCGCCGCTTGCCGGGAGCCGGCCCCTCCCCCCGGGGTCTATCTTCCCGTCGCTTTGGATTCACTTCTCCGCCGGTCCTACCTTTCAGAAAGTGGTTGTTTTTTTCTGTTTCCAGAATTGCTGTTCTTTCTTCTCTTCGATCTGCCGATGGATTTTCAGGTGTTTGCAATCTTTAGATAAGCTATCTAGCTGATCTCCGGCTAGCTGAAGCAGTCTCAGCTTGCTACTTCTCCGCCATCTTGACCGAATCTCTAGGACCCAATTTTTAACCATAGTTCGTGTTGTCCCTTCACTCTTCCCCAGGGCTCTGCTTGGAATTCCTCTTTTGGTGGGACACCTGATGTAACAACCCTGAAAGGAGTCCTCCATCCAACAGATTGACAAAAAACAATTGGGATCGGGCCAAATCCACAGAGAGCAAGATTCGTCCATGGCCCATGAGGCCTCCTCGACATTCCACGGCCATCGCTGATACAAAATCCAGAGACAAAAGCCTAAGCAAGCGCCTCAGACTCGCACTATCTTCATATCCTGAAGATGTCTTCTCATGGTTTGTAGATCGGGCCTGCCATACCTACGTCCCCAAACATAAGCTGAGTTTGTGTTTTCAGACTTCTGTCCTCAAAGTCCTGGGCCACACACCATCCAGGCTGGGGACCCTGGAGCCACACATTAGGACTGTGCCTACCCAATCCATGGGAATTCTGCCCATTCTCTTGTCTAAAATCGTACAAATTAGGAGAACACTCCAAAGTCCCTGAGGCCATCAAAATAGTTAGGTCACCCGGGACAAAAAAGGGCAGTCTGACACAAGCTGAGCATCTAACTCCACTCATACCCTAGATGGATGTCCCCAGAGAAGAATATTGAACCAGACAAGACCCTAGGCCAAAATCGGATCCATTGCTTTGGTTTACAGGCATGTGTCCTCAAAACCCTGGGTTCCAAAACCAGCATTGGGGTTTTCCAGAGGCACCCATCAGAACAAACCTCGTCTCCACAAGGAAACTTGTGCATGGGAGCTATGTCAAAAGCTTAGGAGAATACCTCAGGGTACCAGTGCCACCACCCCATTCCAAGGCCCTCATGGACACAAACACACATTAGACCAATCCTCAGGAAAGTCCATTTCAACTCAGCCACCCCGGTTGCTCCCGCAGAGCCATCAGATCTAAACTGTCTTGTCGCTAGGAGACAATTGGAATGCGAGGCGGGCTTCCCAGGCATCCATCCTCGAACGTTGGTCTGGAATCATCCATATGGGATGTCCTGGAGCTGTCCAACAGGTCTCAATTGTCCCGCAGAAGGAATCCTAGGAGGGGGCATCCCAACACTCCCAACGTGGGAAAACCCTCCACGGCCTCGAGAATCGCTCCCTTTATGAAGGGGCCGTCATGAACAGAAAATCCAAGCTGAGCCAACGTCTGATCCTCGCTCTGACTTCAGATGCATGAGATATTGCTTCAGATCTTCAGGGGGTACATTCCGTGCCCTCGCCATGAAACCCAAGTCTAGCTGTCCCTAGGCCCCAATTTTAACCAGATTTCTGATTGTCCAATCGCCCCTACCCAGGGCTCTTCTCTGGAATCCCTCATTTGGTGGGACCCCTGAGTTTGAAAAACAAAACAAAACAAAAAAAACAACAACAACAAAAAAACGGACTTATTCCATCCGACAGAATGACCCCAAACTCTTTGGACTGGGCCTACCCCCCAGGGAGTAAGACTCGTCCATTTCCCATGAAGTCACCCGGAAATTTCACGACCATGAGTGACACGATATCCAGAGACAAAAACTTGAGCAGAGCTTCACACTCGCCCTTTTTTCATATCCCGAAGGGTTCTCCTCATGGTCTGTAGATCACCCTGCCATACCTATGACCCGAAACATAAGCCGAGTTTCTGTATTCAGACAACTGTCCAAACAGCCCTGGCCTACACAGCCTACAGGCTTAGGCCCCTGGAGCCAAGCTGAGGACTGTACTTGCCCTCTCCAAGGGAATTCTGTGTGCCCATTCCAATGGCCAAAACGCTACTAATAAGATAAACCTCCAAAGTCCCTGAGGCCATCCCAATAGTGGTGGCTACCCAGGACAAACAGGAGCAATCTGAGCCCATCTGAGGACCTACCTGCACTCAAACTTGTAGACGGATATCCCCAGTGGTAAAAAGGAACGAACAGGCCCCTAGGCCCTAATCGGATCCATTGCTTTGGTTTCAAGGCATCTCTCCTCAGAGGCCTGGATTTCAGTACCAGCATATGACTGTTTCTGACTGACCCATCAGAACAAATCTCATCTACACATGGGAAACTTGCAAGTGGGAGCGATGTCAAAGCCTCTGTTTAGTAGAATCCTTCATGGCCCCAGTGCCCACCGCGTCATTCCAATGTATCCATAGACACAAAAACACATTAGGACCCATCCACAGGAGAGTCCATTTCAACTCAGTGTATTCGGTTTCTCCACGAGATCCAGCAGATCTAAATTGTCTGGTTGCTAGGAGACAATTGGAATGTGAGGTGGCCTACCCCGCCATCCATCCTTAGAACCCTGCCCGGAATCGTTGGACTGGAGCCAACCAACAGGTCTCAATTGTCCTGCAGAAGAATCTTTACAGTTGGGAGCTTCTCACAACTCCCATCATGAGAAAACACCCATGGCCTCGTGATCCCCCCCCCTTCATGAAGGGGCCCACAGGGACATAAGGTCTAAACTGAGTGATTGTCTGATCCTCACCCTGACTTCAGATGCACGAGATCTCGGTTCAGGTCTGTAGATTGTGCCTGCGATGTCCTCAACAGAAACCTAAGCCTAGTTTGTGTCTTCAGACTTCCATCCTCAGACTAATGGCCCACAAGCCCTCCAGATTATAATGCAGCACTCTCCATGCCCTCCAGAAGAAAAACATTGCATTCTGGGGCTACCCAGAAACCCCAAATGAAGATCAACTTGCACGCCACTTGGTTGTACCCAAAATATATAGGCTGACCTGGGCAATAATGCCCTTTCTGACAGAGGCTGAGCCTGGACCTCCAGGGTCATCCAAACAGCTGGCCGCTCACTGAGCACATCGGACCAGCCATTGCCTTAGGTCATTATCTCTTCCCAGCCACG
Organism: Mustela putorius furo; assembly: GCF_011764305.1. Lineage (NCBI taxonomy): Eukaryota > Metazoa > Chordata > Mammalia > Carnivora > Mustelidae > Mustela > Mustela putorius. The sequence goes on from NW_025421628.1 coordinate 111,391, forward strand.
GTTTTCAGGATTTAGAATCTAGACCATATCTCCAATCACTGCCCATGTTTGAAAATGATGCAGAAATCAGAACTCCTTCCCGATGGCAAGAAACCTTGTGTTAGGCTTGTTGTATAATGTTCAGTGTAGTGGATACCTGTGTGTCCGATGAGACCCCACCATTGCTCGCGGGCCACATAGGTGGCAAACACACATTGTGACCCGCAGCCTTAGCCCAGTCCTCAGGTAAGGCCTCTCATCAGTGGCTGGATGAAGAGACAGCATATTGGGCTTGCGATGCCCATAGGCCCCAATTTTTAACCATAGTTCGGGTTGTCCCTTCAATCTTCCCCAGGGCTCTGCATTGGAATTCCGCTTTTGGTCGGACACCTGAGGTATCAACCCTGAAAGGAGTACTCCATCCAGCAGATTGACGAAAAACAATTGGGATCGGGCCAAATCCACGGAGAGCAAGATTCGTCCATGCCCCATGAGGCCTCCTCGACATTCCACGACCATCGCTGATACAAAATCCAGAAACAAAAGCCTGAGCAAACGCCTCAGACTCGCACTATCTTCATATCCTGAAGATGTCTTCTCATGGTTTGTAGATCGGGCCTGCCATACCTACGTCCCCAAACATATGCTGAGTTTGTGTTTTCAGACTTCTGTCCTCAAAGTCCTGGGCCACACACCATCCAGGCTGGGGACCCTGGAGCCACACATTAGGACTGTGCCTACCCAATCCACGGGAATTCTGCCCATTCCATTGTCCAAAAATCGTACACATTAGGAGAACCCTCAAGTCCCTGAGGCCATCCCAATAGTATAGGTCACCCGGGACAAAAAGTTCAGTCTATCACCAGCTGAGCATCTACCTCCACTCATACCCTAGATGGATGTCCTCAGAGAAGAAGATTGAACCAGACAGGACCCTAGGCCAAAATCTGATCCATTGCTTTGGTTTACAGGCATGTCTCCTCAAAACCCTGGGTTCCAATACCATAATTTGGGTTTTCCTGAGGCACTCATCAGAACAAACCTCGTCTCCACAAGGAAACATGTGCATGGGAGCTATGTCAAAAACTTAGGAGAATACTTCAGGGTCCCAGTGCCACCGCCCCATTCCAAGGCCCTCATGGACACAAACACACATTAGACCCATCCTCAGGAAAGTCCATTTCAACTCAGCCACCCCGGTTGCTCCCGCAGAGTCATCAGATCTAAACTGTCTTGTCGCTAGGAGACAATTGGAAAGCGAGGCTGGCTTCCCAGGCATTCATCCTCGAACGTTGGTCTGGACTCATCCATATGGGATGCCCTAGAGCTGTCCAACAGGTCTCAATTGTCCCGCAGAAGGAATCCTAGGAGGGGGCCTTCCACCACTCCAAACGTGGGAAAACCTCCACAGCCTCGAGATTCGGCTCCCTTCATGAAGGGGCCGTCATGAACAGAAAATCCAAGCTGATCCAACGTCTGATCCTCGCTCTGACTTCAGATGCATGAGATATTGCTTCAGATCTTCAGGAGGTACATGCCGTACCCTAGTCCCTGAATCCCAAGTCTAGCTTGTTTTTTTCTCAGAATTCCGTACTCACACTCCTGGCCCCAAAGCCCACAAGTTTGGCAATACCGGTCCATCATTGCAGCACCCTGCCTGCCCTCTAGAAACAAAATATTGCCTAATGAGCTACCCGGGAACATTAAATGAGAATAAATCTACACGGCACTCGAATGGACCCATATTATATATTCTAACCTGGGCAGTAATGTACTGTCTGACACAACCTGAGCCTGGACATCCTGAGCAACACCCAGACACTGACGGCACCCTGAGACCATAAGACCCGCAGTGGCCTTAGGTCATCATTTCTTCCCTACCTAAGTATTCAGGCTTCAGAACCTAGACCTTATCTCCAATCACTGTCCAGGGGTGAGTGTGATGCAGAAATCAGAACTCCTCTTTATCCACGACAAGAAACCTTGTGGTTGCCATGTTGTCCAAGGTTCAGTGTAGGAGAAACAAGCATTCACCCTGAGGTCCCGCCCATTCTTGAGTGCGACGAGGGCATAAACACGCATTGTGACCCTCAGCATGAGTCCTGTCCTCTAGTAAGTCCTTTTAGTGTCTAGAACATTAGATGCCATAATGGTTTGACATGCCCCTAAGCCGCAAATTTAAACCAGATTTCTTTTGTCCAATCGCCCCTCCCCAGGGCTCTACTCTGGAATCCCTCATTTGGTTAGACAACTGAGTTTGAAAAAAACAAAACAAAACAAAGCAACAACAACAAAAAAAACGGATTTCTTCCATCCCACATAATGACCCCAAACTCTTTGGACGGGGCCAAACCTCCAGAGAGTAAGACTCGTCCATTTCCCATGAAGTCACCCGGATATTTCATGACCATGAATGGCACGATATCCAGAGATAAAAACTTGAGCAAGAGCCTCACACTCGCCCTTTTTTCATATCCCGAAGAGTTCTCCTCATGGTCTGTAGATCAGTCCTGCCATACCTATGACCCGAAACATAATCTGAGTTTGTGTTTTCAGACAACTGTCCAAACAGCCCAGGCCTACACACCCTGCAGGCTCAGGCCCCTGGAGCCAACTTGAGGACTGTACTTGCCCTCTCCAAGGGAATTCTGTGTGACCATTGCAATGGCCACAACCCTACTAATAGGATAAACCTCCAAAATCCCTGAGGCCATCCCAATAGTGGTGGCTTCGCAGGACAAAAAAGAGCAATCTGAGCCCATCTGAGAACCTACCTGCCGTCAGACTCGTAGACTGATATCCCCAGAGTTAAAAAGGAATGAACAGGCCCCTAGGCCCTAATCGGATCCATTGCTTTGGGTTCCAGGCATCTTCCTCAGAGGCCTGGATATCAGTACCAGCATATGGCTGTTTCTTGACTGACCCATCAGAACAAATCTCATCTACACATGGGAAAAATGCACGTGGGAGATGTGTCATGCCTCTTTTTAGGAGAAACCTTCAGGGGCCCCAGTGCCACCGCTTCATGCCAAGGTCTCCATAGACACAAAAACACATTAAGAACCATCCACAGGAGAGTCCATTTCAACTCAGCATATTCGGTTGCTCTGCGAGATCCAGCAGATCTAAATTGTCTTGTTCCTAGGAGACAATTGGAATGCGAGGTGGCCTACCCCGCCATCCATCCTTAGAACCCTGCTCGGAATCGTTGGCCTGGAGCCATCCAACAGGTCTCAATTGTCCTGCAGAAGAATCTTTGTAGTTGGGGGAGCTTCTCACAACTCCCATCGTGAGAAACCCCCATGGCCTCATGATCCCCCCCCCCCCCCTTCATGAAGGGGCCATCAGGGACATAAAGTCCAACCTGAGAAATAGTCTGATCCTCACCCTGACTTCAGATGCACGAGATCTCCATTCAGGTCTGTATATTGTGCATGCCATGTCCTCACCCAGAAACCTAAGCCAAGCTTGTGTCCTCAGACTTCCGTCCTCAGACTAAGGGCACACAAGCCCTGCAGTTTGGCAATCCAGAATTACAATGCAGCACTCTGCTTGCACTCTAAAAGAAAAACATTGCCCTCTGGCGCTACCCAGAAACCCCAAATGAAGATCAACCTGCACGCCACTTGGCTGTACCCAAAATATATAGGCTGACCTGGGCAATAATGCCCTTTATGACAGAGCCTGAGCCTGGACCTCCTGGCCCCACACAGACAGCTTACCGCTCACTGAGCACATAGGACCAGCAATTGCCTTAGGTCGTTATCTCTTGCCAATCTCAGTTTTCAGGATTCAGATCCTAGAACTTATCTCAAATCACTGCCCAGGTTTGAATAAGATGAAGAAATCAGAACTCCCGCTCAATGGCAAGAACCTTGTGGTTGATTTGTTGTCCAACGTAGAGTGTAGTGGAAACATGTTTGTCGGATGAGGCCCCGCCATTGCTTGCGGGCCACATAGGTGGCAAACTCACATTGTGACCCTCAGCCTTAGCCCAGTCCTCAGGTAAGGCCCCTCGGTGGCTGGATGAAGAAACAGCATATTGGGCTTGCCATGCCCATAAGTCCCAATTTTTAACCATAGTTCGGGTTGTGTCTTCCCCAGGGCACTGCTTTGGAATTCCGCTTTTGGTGGGACACCTGAGGTAACAACCCTGAAAGGAGTCCTCCCATCCCACAGATTGACGAAAAAACAATTGGGATCGGGCCAAATCCACAGAGAGCAAGATTCGTCCATGGCCCATGAGGCCTCTCCAACATTCCACACCATCTCTCTGATACAAAATCCAGAGACAAAAGCCTGAGCACGTGCCTCAGACTCGCTCATTCTTCATATCCTGAAGAGTTCTTCAGATAAGAAACTACAAGGCACTCAAAGGCACCCAAAATTTATAGTCTAACCTGGGCACTAATGCACTGTCTGACGACCTGAGCCCGGACCTCGTGACCAACACCCAGACAGCTGACCGCCCACTGAGCACATCAGACCCGCCATGGCCTAAGGTCATCATCTCTTCCCTATCTCAGTTTTCAGGCTTCAGAACCTAGACCTTATCTCCAATCACTGCCCAGGGGTGACTGTGATGCAGAAATCAGAACTCTCCCTAACCCATGGCAAGAAACCTTCTGGTTGGCATGTTGTCCAACGTTCAGTGTAGGAGAAACCAGCATTCACCCTGAGGCCCCGCCCATTCTTGAGTGCGACGAGGGCGTAAAGACGCATTGTGACCCGCAGCCTGAGTCCTGTCCTCTAGTTAGTCCTCTCAGTGGCTGGACCATTAGATGTCATAATGGGCTTGACATGTCCCTAGGCCCCAATTTTTAACCAGATTTCTGGTTGTCCTGTCGCCCCTCCCCAAGGCTCTACTCTGGAACGCTCATTTGGTGGGACACCTGAGGTTGAAAAAAAAAACAAAACAAAACAAATCAACAACAACAGAACAACGGACTTCTTCCATCCCACAGAATGACCGCAAACTCTTTGGACGGGGCCAAACCCCCAGAGAGTAAGACTCGTCCATTTCCCATGAAGTCACCCGGAAATTTCACGACCATGAGTGACACGATATCCAGAGACAAATACTTGTGCAAGAGCCTCACACTCGCCCTTTTTTCAAATCCCGAAGTTTTTTCCTCATGGTCTGTAGATCAGTACTACCATACCTATGACCCGAAACATAAGCCGAGTTTGTGTTTTCAGTCAACTGTCCAAACAGCCCTGACCTACACACCCTAAAGGCTCAGGCCCCTGGAGCCAAACCTGACGACCTGTGCTTGCCCTCTCCAAGGGAATTGTGTGTGCCCATTCCAATGGCCACAAACTTACTAATAGGATAAATATCCAAAGTCCCTGAGGCCATCCCAATATTTGTGGCTTCCCAGGACAAACAGGGGCAATCTGGGCCCATCTGAGCACCTACCGGCACTCAGACCCGTAGACTGATGTCCCCAGAGGTAAAAAGGAACGAACAGGCCCCTAGGTACCTATCGGATCCATTGCTTTGGTTTCCAGGCATCTCTCCTCAGGGGCCTGGGTTTCAATAGGAGCATATGGCTGTTTCTTGACTCACCAATCAGAACAATCTCATCTACACATGGGAAACTTGCACGATGGAGCCGTGTGAAAGCCTCTCTTTAGAGGAACCCTTCAGGGCCCCGTTCGACCGCTTCATTCCAAGGTCTCCATAGACACAAAATCATATTAGGACACATCCACGGGAGAGTCCATTTCAACTCAGCCTCCTCGGTTGCTCCCCCAGATCAGGCAGATCTAACATGTCTTGTTGCTTGGAGACAATTGGAATGCGAGCTGGGCTACCCAGCCATCCATCCTTAGAACCCTGCTAGGAATCGTTGTCCTGGAGCCAACCAACAGGTCTCAATTGTCCTGCAGAAGAATCATTGCAGTTGGGAGCTTCTCACAACTCCCATCGTGGGAAAACCCCCATGGCCTCGTGATCCACACCCCCCTTCAGGAAGGGGCCATCAGGGACAGAATGTCCAAACTGAGCGATCGTCTGATCCTCGCCCTGACTTCAGATGCACGAGATCTCGATTAAGGTCTGTAGATTATGCCTCCCATATCCTCACCCAGAAACCTAGGCCTAGCTTAGGTTCTCAGACTTCGGTTCTCAGACTACTGGCCCACAAGCCCTCCAGTTTGGCAATCCAGAACTACAATGCAGCACTCTGCCTCCCCTCCAGAAGAAAAACATTGCCCTCTGGGGCTAGCCAGAAACCCCAAAATAGGATCAACGGGGCACACCCATTCGGCTGTACCCCAAATATATAGGCTGACCTGGGCACTAATGCCCTTTCTGACACAGCCTGATCCTGGCACAACTGGCCCCACCCAGACAGCTGGCCTCACATGAGCACATCTGACCTGCCATGGCCTTAGGTCGTCATCTCTTCTCAACCTCGGTTTTCAGGCTCCAGAACCTAGACCTTATCTCCAATCACGGCCCGGGATTGAAAATGATGCAGATATCAGAACTCTTTCCCCATTGCAAGATACCTTGTGGTTACAATGTTGTCCAAGATTTAGTGTAGATGAAACCAGTGTGGCCCATGAGACCCCGCCCATGCTTGCGGGCCACATTGGTCACAAACACACATTGTGACCCTCAGCCTGAGCCCAGTCCTCAGGTAAGGCTCTCAGCGGCTGGATGGAGAGACAGCATATTGGGATTGCCATGCCCCTAGGCCCCAATTTTTAACCATAGTTCGTTTTGTCCCTTCACTCTTCCCCAGGGCTCTGCTTTGGAATTCCTCTTTTGGTGGGACACCTGAGGTAACAAACCTGAAAGGAGTCCTCCCATCCCACATATTGACGAAAAACAATTGGGATTGGGCCAAGTCCACAGAGAGCAAGATTCGTCCACGGCCCATGAGGCCTCCCCAAAATTCCACGGCCATCGCTGATACGAAATCCAAGGACAAAAGGCTGAGCGTGCGCCTCAGATTCGCTCATTCTTCATATCCTGAGGAGTTCTTCAGATAAGAACCTACACGACACTCGATGCACCCAAAATATATAGTCTAACCTGGGCACTAATGCACTGTCTGACAACCTGAGCCCGGACCTCGTGATCAACACCCAGACAGCTGACCGCACACTGTGCACATCAGACCCGCCATGGCCTTAGGTCATCATCTCTTCCCTACCTCAGTTTCCAGGCTTCAGAACCTAGACCTTATCTCCAATCACTGCCCAGCGGAGACTGTGATGCAGATATCAGAACTCTTCCTTACCCATGGCAAGAAACCTTGTGGTTGGCATGCTGTCCAACGTTCAGGGTAGGAGAAACCAGCATTCACCCTTAGGCCCCGCCCATTCTTGAGTGCGACGAGGGCATAAACACGCATTGTGACCCTCAGCGTGAGTCCTGTCCTCTAGTCCGTCCTCTCAGTGGCTGGACCATTAGATGTCATAATGGGCTTGACATGTCCCTAGGCCCCAATTTTTAACCAGATTTCTGGTTGTCCAGTCGCCCCTCCCCAGGGCTCTACTCTGGAATCCCTCATTTGGTGGGACACCTGAGGTTGAAAAACAAAACAAAACAAATCAACAACAACAGAGCAAAGGACTTCTTCCATTCCACAGAATGACCCCAAACTCTTTGGACGGGGCCAACCCCCAGAGAGTAAGAATCAACCATTTCCCATGAAGTCACCCGGAAAAATCACGACCATGATTGACACAATATCCAGAGACAAAAGTTGAGCAGTGCCTCACACTCGCCCTTTTTTCATATCCCGAAGAGTTCTCCTCATGGTCTGTAGATCAGTTCTGCCATATTGTGACCCAAAACATAAGCCGAGTTTGTGTTTTCAGACAACTGTCCAAACAGCCCTGGCCTACACACCCTACAGTCTCAGACCCCTGGAGCCAAACCTGACGAATGTGATTGCCCTCTCCAAGGGAATTGTATCTGCCCATTCCAATGGCCACAACCCACCTAAGAATATAAACCTCCAAAGTCCCTGAGGCCATCCCAATATTTGTGGCTTCCCAGGACAAATGGGGTAATCTGGGCTCATCTGAGCACATACCGGCACTGAGACCCGTAGCCTGATGTCCCCAGAGGTAAAAAGGAACGAACAGGCCCCTAGGCACCTATCGGTTCCATTGCTTTGGTTTCCAGGCATCTCTCCTCAGAGGCCTGGATTTCAATAACAGCTTATGGCTGTTTCTTGTCTCACCCATCAGAGTGTCCATTTCAACTCAGCCTCCTCGGTTGCTCCCACAGATCCAGCAGATCTAACCTGACTTGTTGCTTGGAGACAATTGAATGCGAGGTGGGCTACCCAGCCATCCATCCTTAAACCCTGCTCGGATTCGTTGTCCTGGAGCCAATCAACAGGTCTCAATTGTCCTGAAGAACCATCTTTGCAGTTGGAAGCTTCTCACAACTCCCATCGTGGGAAAACACCCATGGCCTCGTGATCCACCCTCCCTTCAAGAAGGGGCCCATCAGCGACAGAATTTCAAACCTGAGCGATCGTCTGATCCTCGCCCTGACTGCAGATGCACGATATCTCGATCAGGTCTGTAGACTGTGCCTGCCATATCCTCACCCAGAAACGTAGGCCTAGCTTGGGTTCTCGGACTTCCGTCTTCAGACGTCTGGCCCACAAGCCCTCCAGTTTGGCAATCCAGAACTACAATGCAGCACTCTGCCTGCCTTCCTGAAGAAAAACATTGCCCTCTGGGGCTACCCAGAAACCCCAAATGAGGATCAACCTGCACGCCATTCGGCTGTACCCCAAAATATATAGGCTGACCTGGGAACTAATGCTCTTTCTGACACGGCCTGAGCCTGTACCTCCTGGCCCCACCCAGGCAGCTGGCCGCACAATGAGCACATCGGACCCACCATGGCCTTAGGTGGTCATCTCTTCTCAACCTCGATTTTCAGGCTTCAGAACTTAGACCTTATCTACAATCACGGCCCGGGTTTGAAAATGTAGCAGAAATCAGAACTCTTTCCCCATGGAAAGAAACCTTGTGGTTGGCATGTTGTCCAAGGTTCAGTGTACTTGAAACCAGTGTGGCCCAAGAGGCCCCGCCCATGCTTGCGGGCCACATTGGTCACAAACACACATTGTGACCCTCAGCCTGAGCCCAGTCCTCAGGTAAGGCCTCTCAGTGGCTGGATGGAGAGACAGCATATTGGGCTTGCCATGCCCCTAGGCCCCAATTTTTAACCATAGTTCGGGGTTTTCCCTTCACTCTTCCCCAGGGCTCTGCTTTGGAATTCCTCTTTTGGTGGACACCTGAGGTAACAAACCTGAAAGGAGTCCTCCCATCCCACATATTGAGGAAAAACAATTGGGATCGGGCCAAGTCCACAGAGAGCAAGATTCGTCCACGGCCCATGAGGCCTCCCCAACATTCCACGGCCATCGCTGATACGAAATCCAAGGACAAAAGGCTGAGCACGCGCCTCAGACTGGCTCATTTTTAATATCCTGAGGAGTTCTTCAGATAAGAACCTACACGGCACTTGAATGCACCCGAAATATATAGTCTAACCTGGGCACTAATGCACTGTCTGACAACCTGAGCCCGGACCTCGTGACCAACACCCAGACAGCTGACCGCACACTGAGCACATCAGACCCGCCATGGCTTAATATCATCATCTCTTCCCTACCTCAGTTTTCAGGCTTCAGAACCTAGACCTTATCTCCAATCACTGCCCAGGGGTGACTGTGATGCAGAAATCAGAACTCTTCCTTACTCATGGCAAGAAACCTTGTGGTCGGCATGTTGTCCAACGTTCAGTGTAGGAGAAACCAGCATTCACCCTGAGGCCCCGCCCATTCTTGAGTGCGACGAGGGCATAAACACGCATTGTGACCCTCAGCGTGAGTCCTGTCCTCTAGTACGTCCTCTCAGTGGCTGGACCATTAGATGTCATAATGGGCTTGACATGTCCCTAGGCCCCAATTTTTAACCAGATTTCTGGTTGTCCAGTCGCCCCTACCCAGGGCTCTACGCAGGAATCACTCATTTGGTGGGAAACCTGAGGTTGAAAAAAAAAACAAAACAAAACAAATCATCAACAACAGAACAACGGACTTCTTCCATCCCACAGAATGACCCCAAACTCTTTGGACGGGGCCAAACCCCTAGAGAGTAAAACTCGTCCATTTCCCATGAAGTCACCCGGAAATTTCACGACCATGAGTGACACGATATCCAGAGACAGAATGTTGAGCAAGAGCCTCACACTCGCCCGTTTTTCATATCCCGAAGAGTTCTCCTCATGGTCTGTAGATCAGTCCTGCCATACCTATGACCCGAAACATAAGCCGAGCTTGTGTTTTCAGACAACTGTCCAAACAGCCCTGGCCTACACACCCCACAGGCTCAGGCCCCTGGAGCCAAACCTGACGACTGTGCTTGCCCTCTCCAAGGGAATTTTGTGTGCCCATTCCAATGGCCACAACCCTATTAATAGGATAAACCTCCAAATTCCCTGAAGCCATCCCAATATTTGTGGCTTCCCAGGACAAACAGGGGCAATTTGGGCCCATCTGAGCACATACCGGCACTCAGACCCGAAGACTGATGTCCCCAGATGTAAAAAAACGAACGAACAGGCCCCTAGGCACTTATCGGATCCATTGCTTTGGTTTCCAGGCATCTCTCCTCAGAGGCCTGGATTTCAATAACAGCATATGGCTGTTCTTCACTCACCCATCAGAACAAATCTCATCTACACATGGGAATCTTGCACGATGGAGCTGTGTGTAAGCCTCTCTTTAGGAGAACCCTTCAGGGCCCCAGTGCCACCGCTTCATTCCAAGGTCTCCATAGACACAAAATCATATTAGGACACATCCACGGGAGAGTCCATTTCAATTCAGCCTCCTCGGTTGCTCCCTCAGATCCAGCAGATCTAACCTGTCTTGTTTCTTGGAGACATTGGAATGCGAGGTGGGCTACCCAGCCATCCATCCTGAGAACCCTGCTCAGAATCGTTGTCCTGGAGCAACCAAAGGGTATCAATTGTCCTGCAGAAGAATCTTTGCAGTTGGGAGCTTCTCACAACTCCCATCGTGGGAAAACACCCTAGGCCTCGTGATCCACCCCCCCTCCAAAAAGGGCCATCATGGGAGTTCTGATTTCTACAACACAGTCACCCCTGGGCAGTGATTGGAGATAAGGTCTAGGTTCTGAAGCCTGAAAACTGAGGTAGGGAAGAGATGATGACCTAAGGCCATGGCGGGTCTGATATGCTCAGTGTGCGGTCAGCTGTCTGGGTGTTGGTCTCCAGGTCCGGGCTCAGGTTGTCAGACAGTGCATTAGTTGCCCAGGTTATAGTATATATTTTGGGTGCATTCGAGTGCCGTGTAGGTTCTTATCTGAAGAACTCTTCAGGATATGAAGAATGAGCGAGTCTGAGGCGCGTGCTCAGGCTTTTGTCTCTGGATATTGTATCAGCGATGGCCGTGGAATGTTCTTGAATGGGGGGGGGTGGAACACGAGGCCATGGGGCTTCTCCCAATGGGAGTTATGAGAAGCTCCCAACTGCAAAGATTCTTCTGCAGGACAATTGAGACCTGTTGGTTGGCTCCAGGACAACGATTCCGAGCAGGGTTCTAAGGATGGATGGCTGGGTAGCCCACCTCACATTCCAATTGTCTCCAAGCAACATGACAGGTTAGATCTGCTGCATCTGGGGGAGCAACCGAGGAGGATGAGTTGAAATGGACTCTCCCGTGGATGTGTTCTAATATGATTTTGTGTCTATGGATACCTTGGAATGAAGCGGTGGCACTGGGGCCCTGACGGGTTCTACTAAAGAGAGGCTTTCACACAGCTCCATCGTGCAAGTTTCCCATGTGTAGATGAGATTTGTTCTGATGGGTGAGTCAAGAAACAGACATATGCTGTTATTGAAATCCAGGCCTCTGAGGAGAGATGCCTGGAAATCAAAGCAATGGATCCGATAGATGCCTAGGGGCCTATTTGTTCCTTTTTACCTCTGGGGACATCAGTCTAAGGGTCTGAGTGCCGGTAGGTGCTCAGATGGGCCCAGATTGCCCCTGTTTGTACTGGGAAGCCACAAATATTGATATGGCCTCAGGGACATTGGAGGTTTATCCTAATAATAGGGTTGTGGCCATTGGAATGGGGCACACACAATTCCCTTGGAGAGGGCAAGCACAGTCGTCAGGTTTGGCTCCAGGGGACTGAGCCTGTAGGTTTGTAGGCCAGGGCTGTTTGGACAGTTGTCTGAAAACACAAACTCGTCTTATGTTTCGAGTCATATGTATGGCAGGACTGATCTACAGACATGAGGAGAACACTTAGCGATTTGAAAAAAAAGGGCGAGTGTGAGGCTCTTGATCAAGTTTTCGTCTCTAGATATCGTGTCACTCATGATCGTGAAATTTCCGGGTGACTTAATGGGAAATGGACGAGTCTTACACTCTGGGGTTTTGGCCCCCGTCCAAAGATTTTGGGGTCATCTGTGGGATGGAAGAAGTCCGTTGTTCTGTTGTTCTTGATTTGTTTTGTTTTGTTTTTCAATCTCAGGTGTCCCACCAAATGAGGGATTCCGGAGTAGAGCCCTGGGTAGGGGCGACTGGACAACCCGAAATCTGGTTAAAAATTGGGGCCTAGGGACATGTCTGGCCCATTATGAAATCTAATGGTCCAGCCACTGAGAGGACGTACTAGAGGACAGGACTCACGCTGAGGGTCACAATACGTGTTTATGCTCTCGTCGCACTCAAGAATGGTCGGGGCCTCAGGGTGAATGCTGGTTTCTCCTACACTGAACGTTGGATAACATGCCAACCACAAGGTTTCTTGCCATGGGTAAGGAAGAGTTCTGATTTCTGCATCACAGTCACCCCTGGGCAACGATTGGAGATAAGGTCTAGGTTCTGAAGCCTGGAAACTGAGGTAGGGAAGAGATGATGACCTAAGGCCTTGTCGGGTCTGTTGTGCTCAGTGTGCGGTCAGCTGTCTGGGTGTTGGTCACGAGGTCCGGGCTCAGGTTGTCAGATATTGCATTAGTGCCCAGGTTAGACTATATATTTTGGGTGCATTCGAGTGCCGTGTAGGTTCTTATCTGAAGAACTCTTCAGGATATGAAGAATGAGCGAGTATGAGGCGTGTGCTCAGGCTTTTATCTCTGGATTTTGTAACTGCGATGGCCGTTGAATGTTGGGGAAGCCTGAAAGCCTGATGGGCCATGGACGAATCTTGGTCTCTGTGGACTTGGCCTGATCCCAATTGTTTTTCGTCAATCTTGGGATGCGACGACTCCTTTCAGGTTTATTACCTCAGGTGTCCCACTAAAAGAGGAATTCCAAAGCAGAGCCCTGGGTAAGAGTGAAGGGACAAAATGAAACTATGGTTAAAAATTGGGGCCTGGGGGCATGGCAAGCCCAATATGCTGTCTCTCCATCCAGCCACTGAGAGGCCTTACCTGAGGACTGGGCTCAGGCTGAGGGTCACAATGTGTGTCTGTGACCAATGTGGCCCGCAAGCATGGGCGGGGCCTCATGGGCCACACTGGTTTCAACTACACTGAACCTTGGACAACATGCCAACCACAAGGTTTCTTGCCATGGGGAAAGAGTTCTGATTTTTCTGCATCATTTTCAAACCCGGGCCTTAATTGGAGATAAGGTCTAGGTTCTGAAGCCTGAAAACCGAGGTTGAGAAGAGATGACAACCTAAGGCCATGTCGGGTCCTGTGGAGAGCCATCCAGCAGATGCAAGGAGTCACATAGACGGGAGTGCCTGAAGATTGAGGAACTGAGAATGATTGGTTTAGGAGGATGTGGGTGCGCTCGTGGCTGACGCACACAGCACCAGGAGCCAAGAGATAAACGCATGATCACTGCTAGAGAACAATAGAGTCCTGTATGGTTACATAAGGGTCCACAAGGACACTGCGTGCACGGCGTTATGATTGGCCAAATAGGGAGGCGAGAACGGGTGAACTTCGTGAATAAATACTGCTGTAAGTGCTTGGTGCGGCGCGGCCGCCATTACTCATAAAAGAAGCTTGCCACTCACCTCGTCTGCGGGTCGTTTTTGCGGGCCGAGTGCGACAACTGATGCCGAAACCCGGCATCCCTATCTCCAGACGCAGAACGAGGATCGAGATAAGAGCAATGATAAGGTAAAGAGTGCACCTATTTCTGTCTATTGACAGGGAAGTTCCCTGAAGACGATCGGACGTAAGGGTGTTTATGAAGTTCTTCAGGGACGATAAGAAGTTCCCCGTAGACGATAAGACGTTAGGGTGTTTGTGAAGTTGTACGGGGACGATAAGGTAAAGTTTCCTCGGAATGGGGAACGATCTTTCTCGCTTGGAGGACTCCTTATAAGATGTCCTCAAGACGAACGGTACCCCTTTAAAGGCAAAAAAAACAGCGAGGGCCTTTTTGAAAGAAGTAGAAGAGATTGCCCCCTGGTTTATTGAAGAAGGGCTCCTAAATGTGCCACAATTGGAAAACCTGGGTGAGGACTTAAAACGCTGCCCCTCTACATCCCCGGGGACTCTAGCTGTGTGGTCCTTGGTGAAGGTATGTTTGCAATCCCCCCGAGGGCCCTTGCAGCGAGCTGTACGACAGGGGGGCAAAGTCCTTGAGCAAATGAAGGAAGAGTCCCGTAAGGGCTCCTCCCGAGATTCTGAATCCGAAAGCAAAAGCTCAGAAGGGATGTCCGAACGCGAGTTACAGGAGCTAGGAAAGATAGAGGCAAATAACAAGAAAAAAGGGAATCTCCCGGTCTCCAGACAGACTTGGAGACCGTGAGGCAGCAACTTGAGGAAAAGAAGGCGGAATTGCAAAAGGCATTAGGAGAATTAAGAGTGCAGGGAGAAGTAATGGCGCAGCTGAAAACAGGGGCGGAAGCCGCAGTTGTGGCGCAGTCGAAATTAAAAACGGAAGTTACACCGCTTCCGCATTCTAGCCCCATGGCGCCACCCCATGAGTGGCCCCCGCCTTATAGGCCCAGCTGCGCCAAGACGTGCTATTGTTCGGGCTGTACCGCGGAAAATTGGAGAGAGGTCCTTGGCCCAGGAAAAGGCTTTTTTCCAGTGTTAGAAGATCAGAATCAGCAGAGGTGCCACCAGCCACTAGATTTCAAGTTGGGTAAAGCAGCATAAGGAGGCAGTCAGCGCCTATGGACCCCAGGCAGCTTTCACTGTCTCCCTTGTGGAGTCGCTGGGAACACTTTACCTCGCTCCTGAGGATTGGGCTAACTTGACCAGAGCGGTATTAAGTGGAGGGCAATATCTAGAATGGAAAATCCAAAATCAGGACAATTGTCAGGACACAGCTCAGAGAAATGCGGCCGCAGGTAACCCACAATGGAGTTTGGAAATGCTGATGGGCACGCGGCCATACCTTGGGGCCCATGTGCAGAGTACATACCCCCCTGCGGTGTATCAACAGGTAGCTACGGCATCCCTCAAGGCTTGGAAGACTTTGAGAGGGGCAAGAGACTTGCAAGGCCAATTATCCAAAGTATTGCAAGGGCCTAACGAGCCCTATGCTGATTTTGTGGACAGGTTGATACAGACCGCAGGTAGAATGTTCGGGGATGTTGATACAGCAATGCCACTTATCAAGCAGTTAGCCTATGAGAATGCCAATAAATGGTGTAGAGAGGCTATCAGACCCTGGAGATCAAAGGACTTATCAGCCTACATCAAAGTCTGTAGAGATATAACGGGGCCTATAATTCAAGGACAGGTTATGGCAGCGGCTTTCGCACAAGCCATGTACGGCCAGAAGGAAGGAGTCCGCCCCAAAGGATGCTTTCAATGTGGCCAGGAAGGACACGTTAAGAGGAATTGCCCGCAGCGTGGAACCCAGACTGGAAAAGCGCACCCAAAAGTACCGCCAGAAGGCTTAAGGCCTTGGCGTTGCCCGCGATGTAGGAAGGGAAATCACTGGGCACATGAATGTCGCTCCATGGAGGACACTGAGGGGAACCCGTTGCCTCCTAACAACTGGGGGAATTCCAAAAAAAACGGGAGGAAGGGCCCCACCCCCCGGGGCCCGAATCAAATGCACGGGGTGGCAATGTCCCTACCTACCAAGCCGCGATGGGTTTTCCCACCCTCCGATCAGGGGAGTCAATCCACGCAGGGCCCAGGAGAGCCACAACAGGTTCCGACGGACTTGACGTCTGTGCCACCACCCGAATGGTCCTAACGCCTGAAATGGGAGTGCAGGCCGTGCCATCTGACCTGCATGGAGGGCCTCCAAAAGGAACGGTGGGGCTCCTCCTTGGTAGGAGCTCCTCCACTATGCGGGGACTTCAGGTCCACCTGGGAGTCATTGATCCCGATTTCGAAGGGGAGGTTAAAATTCTGATTTCATCTCCGAGGGGTATTAACATTATAAATCCAGGGGATAGGGTCGCACAGCTCTTAATTTTGCCCAGCGATCACGAAAAATATCCATCCACAGGCCAGGCGAGGAAAGGTGGCCTAGGATCCACAGGATCTTCCCTCGCGTGCCTTACCATGGGCATGAAAGAGAGGCCCATGCTTAAATTAAGGATCAGAGGAAGACCATTCTGGGGGCTCCTAGATACAGGAGCAGACAAAAGTATTATAAATCATCTAGATTGGCCAAAGGCCTGGGCTCTGATTAAGGCTAATCAAATCCTCCGAGGATTAAGGGTAGCTACCAGCCCAGATATTAGTGCCGCATCCTTAGATTGGGAAGATGAGGAGGGTCATAAAGGCATTTTCCAACCGTATGTTTGTGCCACCCCCGATTCTCTGTGGGGACGCGATGTGCTGGAGCAGATGGATATTAGACTTACTACTGAAAAAACTGTATAGTGGGGCCTCCCAAACCATAATGAGGAACATGGGATATAAGCCTGGCCAGGGCCTTGGAGCCAAGGGCCAGGGAGATCCCGATCCCCCTTCCATGGGAGGTCAGGGTTTTTCCTAGCGGCCACTGAGGCAATTCGAATAACTTGGAAACAACAGGAGCCGCGCTGGGTGCCTCAGTGGCCTTTAACAAAAGACAAGGTACGAGCGGCAAGAGAATTAGTCCAAGAGCAACTCAAAGCAGGACACATTCAAGAATCCATGTCCCCGTGGAATCCTCCCATATTTGTGATAAAAAAGAAATCAGGCAAATGGCGATTGTTACATGACCTCCGACAAATTAATGGTCAAATGCAGGTCATGGGACCCCTTCAGTTGGGGCGCCCAGTCATGACAGCGTTACCCAAAAATTGGCCCTCTATCATAATAGATACCAAAGACTGTTTCTTCTCCATTCCTTTACACCCTGTGGATTGGAGCGCTTTGCCTTTACTCTGCCATCCATTAATCATGCTGAGCCAGATCAAAGATATGAATGGAGAGTACTCCCTCAAGGGATGGCTAATAGCCCCACCTTATGTCAGTTGTATGTGAGTCGAGCATTGGAACCTTTTCGAAAAGCATTTCCAAACCTACTTTGTTATCACTATATGGATGACATCCTGATCTGTGGGCCAGATGAGAGGTCTCTGCCCTCGGCTCTAACCTTCCTACAGAAGCAATTGGCAGAGTGGGAACTAACTATATCCCCTGAAAAGATCCACGCAGGTAACCTACAGAAATACCTTGGTATGCAGCTCTCTAACGCAACAGTAAAACCTCAATTGGTCCAGATCCGTAGGGATCACCTGCACACATTGAATGACTTCCAGAAACTTCTAGGAGACATTAATTGGATCCGACCATATATAAAAATCACTACAGCACAATTGAAACCCTTATTTGATATCCTGCCTGGAGATTCTAAATTAGACTCCCCAAGAACTCTTACCCCAGCTGCCATTAGATCATTACAGTTGGTTGAAAGCAGACTAGCCTTAACTGCAGCAGATAGATGTGACCTGGAAAAGCCTATATATGCCGTAGTTATCCCATCCCCTGGATCACCCACAGGAGCACTATGGCAGGGAGGACCCCTGTTATGGATTTACCTGCCCCATAATCTTAGCCGTGTCATCACCCCGTATGCTACAGCTGTAGCTATGATAGCAAGCAAAATATTCAAAGCTAGCATACAGGTCCTCGGGAGACTGCCCGATGCGTGTATAGTCCCTTATGACAAAACCCAAGTGAACATTCTAACACATGAAAATGATGATTGGGCCATTTTGACGATCGCTTATCCTGTCACATTTGATAATCATTATCCCTCACACCCCCTAATTGGATTTTACAAAAATACACCCCTCATATGGCCTAAATCCTGCCGATTAGAGCCATTGGTTGATGCCCTCATGGTGTTTACAGATGGTAGCAAATCTGGAACTGGTGCCTACGTGGTGGAAGGAGAGGTAATTCCGGTTGTTGTGCCATCAACCTCAGCTCAAAGAACTGAATTGTTGGTAATTATGTGTGTTTTACAAAGGTTTCAAAATCAGCCTATCAATATTATTTCAGACAGTAAATATGCAGTTGTAGCTACCAGATCTGTTGAGACTGCCATTATCTCAGCCAGTCAATCAGAAATTTCCTCCCTGCTGATTGAATTGCAAGACCTCATTCTCTCTCGTCGTGCCCCTTTTTATATCGGACATCTCAGAGCACACTCAGACCTCCCAGGGCCTATGGCTAAGAGAAACCGAATAGCTGACACGGCCGCACGCTTTCATGTCTGTAGCGCCTTGGAAGACGCGAGAACCTATCATAAAAGGTGGCATGTCAATGCACAAACTTTAAAGATGCGTTTTAACATCTCAAGAGCTGATGCACGAGACATCGTGAAGTCTTGTGGTAATTGTGTAACACATTTGCCTATGCCCTCCCTAGGGGTAAATCCCAAAGGGCTCTTACCTAACCACCTATGGCAAATGGATGTAACACATGTTCCTTCCTTCGGACAACAAAGATACGACCATTTAAGTGTAGACACTTGCTCGGGGATTGTTAGCGCGACCCCCTTGCGAGGGAAAAATGTCAAAAATGTGATGTCCCATTGCCGATGCAGCTTTGCCTGCTGGGGAGTGCCAAAGCACTTGAAAACAGACAATGCCCCTGCTTACACTTCTGCAGGCTTTCGCAGCTTCATGGCCTGCTACAATATCCAGCATGTTACAGGCATACCATATAATCCTCGAGGCCAGGGCATTGTGGAACGCGCGCACCTGACCTTTAAAACTACCTTGCAAAAAATACTAAAAGGGGGAATTGGAGAGGAGTATCATACACCCAATGACCTCACCAATCTGGTCACCTTTATTTTAAATTTTCTCACGGTTGACAAGGACGGCACTTCGGCCGCGGAACGTCATTGGGGCCAACAGAAAATGCAGCAGTCAATGGTGTGAAATGGAAAGATGTCCTTACTGGCTGATGGAAGGGACCTGACCCGGTGCTTCGGTGGCACCGAGGTTCCCTTTGTGTTTTCCCACAGGATGCGCCTGCTCCACTCTGGGTGCCGGAACGCCTCACCAGGCTGGTGGCCGTGGAACCTGTGGAGGATGCAGGTGATGATGATGATAGCGACGACGACTGTCCTGCAGCCTGTTCCCATGAAGGCGGAGCCAGTTCAACTGTGGCCGAGACAAGAGACTGCCCAGCTTCAGGCCCTTCTTCAAATGGCTCAGCATAGAGTGCATTCTTCTCACCCGAACTCATGTTTGCTACTGACGCTTATATTTTTTATGCAACAGGTGTTGGCCCAGGGCTCATTATATTGGGCATACATCCCCGATCCACCCCTGTTACAGCCCGTGGGTTGGGATGTGAGTTCTATTCCTGTATATGTTAATGATACTGTCTTGCTAGGCCCTCCCTTTTCTGTTCATCTCCGGCCACAGCAGGCTGCCATAACTTACAAGGGCTATTCTGATGTATATCCCATATGCTTTGCGATGAAGCGCACAATACCACGCTGTTTAAGTGTTTCCCCGCGATCTGGTTATAGTGGTGTGAGTATAGCTGGCCTTGACACTACCTATAGCACCATAGTGACTTCTGGTATAGCCCCACGGGATATTCCACTTTGTGCAGCTAACTTAAGTATAGCTAAGGGGATTGGAGTACCCTGGAGGCTCTGCCTAGGACAAAAAGCTACTAAGTACTCACTAGAGGATAGATTTGAGCTTTGGGATTGGGGGCCTATAATATCTTCCGGATGTCCTGAATGCCGTCCGAAAATACCCCCAATTCTCTCTCCTCAACGTGGCTATCCGGTGCAAACTGAGATTTGGAAACTTATTGCCGCCTTTGGAGGCGCCACACTCCTTGTCCCGCAAACCAGTAACGCTAAGACCATATTTGGATATGAGAATATTGGACAGATACTCAGATACCCCCAAGCCTGCGTGCCCCATCCATTCATGCTAGTTGTAGGAAACCTTACAGTAAAAAAGGAAAATGCCACTTATCATTTCTCTTGTTATGACTGTACCCTAATCAATTGTATTCAAGGAGTGCTGCCAGGCGATGGATTATTAGTGGTAAAACAGCCCCCATTTGTTATGATCCCAGTTAATATCTCCAAACCATGGTATTCTAACCCCGGCTTAGAGTTGTGGGAGCATGTACAGGCTGCCCTAAGCCGACCACGACGAGAGCTAGGATTGTTGTTACTCGGGATAGTCTCCTTAATCACCCTAATTGCAACAGCTACCACAGCGTCTGTGTCCCTTGCACAGGCTGTGCATACTGCTGATACTGTGGATCAGCTCGCACATAACACTTCTGCCGTGCTGGGAATTCAGAAAGATATAGATAAAAGGATTGAAACCCGGTTAAATGCACTATATGATACTGTTAGATTTCTAGGGGAGGAAATTCAGAGCTTAAAATTGCGCACCAGGATCCGGTGTCATAGCGATTATCACTGGATTTGCGTAACCTCTAAAAAATATAATGCCTCTGAGACTTCGTGGGACCGAGTACAACGCCATCTCGTGGGGGGTATGGTCTAACTCTAATCTATCCCTTGATCTGTTGCAATTACATCTAGAAATATTAGATATTGAAGAAGCTCCTCATGCCAAGTTAACTGTTGCTCAGCTTGCTGAAAACTTTGTAAGCTCCTTGATTTCTCACTTTCCTTCCCTGACGCATGCATGGTATGTTGTAGGAACAATTATAGGAGTGCTAGTGGTAATTGTTCTTTTCATGTGCCTCTTGCCTTGTGCGGTTAAAATTATACTAGCAGAAGTTTGTAAGTTAAGATCCATCATACGTAACCATCAACTAATCAACCGCTGTGGGCTCAGAATGTCACCTTGAACGCCACCCAGGTATCTCTTGGCTCCGTCAGCGATTTGGTTAGTATGTTATAACAATCAGTCTCATTCCTCAAAAACTGGGCAGGCATAGGAGCCCTGATTATGATGATGATTCTGGCTCAAGTGCTCCTTCTACAATGCATCGCGCGACAACAACGGCTACAGCAACGGGCTTTGGTCTAAGCCATGATGGCTCTGGAGGCTGGCACCTACCCCCCCAAATATGTCTTAGTATGCTGGGTCGGTAGCCAAAGACGGGTAAGACTGATCCCTCACCATAGCAACTTAAGACAGGGGCTCCTCGGCCAGGGGGAGTACCCGATGACGGGTAAGCATGTGTGCTGAGGATTGGCAACCTAAGACAGGCACAATCCCTGCCTTATAAACAATAAAAAAGGGGGAGCTGTGGAGATCCATCCAGCAGATGCAAGGAGTCACACAGACAGAAGTGCCTGAAGATTGAGGAACTGAGAATGATTGGTTTAGGAGGATGTGGGTGCGCTCGTGGCTGACGCACACAGCACCAGGAGCCAAGAGATAAACGCATGATCACCGCTAGAGAACAATAGAGTCCTGTATGGTTACATAAGGGTCCACAAGGACACTGCGTGCACGGCGTTATGATTGGCCAAATAGGGAGGCGAGAACGGGTGAACTTCGTGAATAAATACTGCTGTAAGTGCTTGGTGCGGCGCAGCCGCCATTACTCATAAAAGAAGCTTGCCACTCACCTCGTCTGCGGGTCGTTTTTGCGGGCCGAGAGCGACAGGGTCCGATGTGCTCAGTGTGCGGCCAGCTGTCTGGGTGGGGCCAGGAGGTGGAGGCACAGGCTGTGTCAGAAAGGGCATGAGTGCCCAGGTCAGCATATATATTTGGGGTACAGCCGAATATCGTGCAGGTTGATCCTCATTTGGGGTTTCTGGATAGCCCCAGAGGGCAATGTTTTTCTTCTGGAGGGCAGGCCGAGTGCTGCATTGTAGTTCTGGATTGCCAAACTAGAGGGATTTTGGGCCAGTAGTCTGAGGACGGAAGTCTGAGAACCCAAGCTAGGCCTAGGTTTCTGGGTGAGGATATGGCAGGCACAATCTACAGACCTGAATGGAGATCTCGTGCATCGGAAGTCAGGGCGACGATCAGATGATCGCTCAGGTTGGACAGTCTGTCCCTGATGGACCCTTCTTGAAGGGGGGGTGGATCACGAGGCCATGGTGGTTTTCCCACGATGGGAGTTGTGAGAAGCTCCTTACTGCAAAGATTCTTCTACAGGACAATTGAGACCTGTTTGTTGGCTCCAGGTCAACGATTCCGAGCAGGGTTCTAAGGATGGATGACTGGGTAGCCCACCTCGCATTCCAATTGTCTCCAAGCAACAAGACAGGTTAGATCTGCTGGATCTGGGGGAGCAACCGAGGAGGCTGAGTTGAAATGGACTCTCCCGTGGATGTGTCCTAATATGATGTTGAGTCTATGGAGACCATGGAATGAAGCGGTGGCACTGGGGCCCTGAAGGGTTCTCCTAAAGAGAGACTTTCACACAGCTCCATCGTGCAAATTTCCCATGTGTAAATGAGATTTGTTCTGATGGGTGAGTCAAGAAACAGCCATATGCTGTTATTGAAATCCAGGCCTCTGAGGAGAGATGCCAGGAAAACAAAGCAATGGATCCGATAGGTGCCTAGGGTCCTGTTCGTTCGTTTTTTTACCTCTGGGGACATCAGTCTACGAGGCTGAGTGCAGGTAGGTGCTCTGATGGGCCCAGATTGCCCCTATTTGTCCTGGGAAGCCAAAAATATTGGGATGGCCTCAGGGACTTTGGAGGTTTATCCTATTAGTAGGGTTGTGGCCATTGGAATGGGCACATACAATTCCCTTGGAGAGGGCAAGCACAGTCGTCAGGTTTGGCTCCAGGGGCCTGAGCCTGTAGGGTGTGTAGGCCAGGGCTGTTTGGACAGTTGTCTGAAAACACAAACTCGGATTATGGTCGGGTCATAGGTATGGCAGGACGGATCTACAGACCATGAAGAGAACTCTTCGGGATATGAAAAAAGGGCGAGTGAGAGGCTCTTAATCAAGTTTTTGTCTCTGGATATCGTGTCACTCATGGTCGTGAAATTTCTGGGTCACTTCATGGGAAATGGACGAGTCTTACTCTCTGAGGGTTTAGCCGCGTCCAAAGAGTTTGGGGTCATTCTGTGGGATGGAAGAAGTCCGTTGCTCTGTTGTTGTTGGTTTGTTCGTTTTGTTTTTCAACCTCAGGTGTCCCACCAAATGAGGGATTCCAGAGTAGAGCCCTGGGAGAGGGGCGACTGGACAACCAGAAATCTGGTTAAAAATTGGGGCCTAGGGACATGTCAAGCCCATTAGGACATCTAATGGTCCAGCCACTGAGAGGACGTACTAGAGGACAGGACTCACGCTGAGGGTCACAATGCGTGTTTATGCCCTCGTCGCACTCAAGAATGGGCGGGGCCTCAGGGTGAATGCTGGTTTCTCCTACACTGAACGTTGGACAACATGCCAACCACAAGCCCAAGGTTCTTGCCATGGGTAAGGAAGTGTTCTGATTTCTGCTTCACACTGCCCCATGGGCAGTGATTGAAGATAAGGCCTCGGTTCTGAAGCCTGAAAAACTGAGGTAGGGAAGAGATGATGACCTAAGGCCATGGCGGGTCTGATGTGCTCTGTGTGCGGTCAGCTGTCTGGGTGTTGGTCACGAGGTCCGGGCTCAGGTTGACAGACAGTGCATTAGTGCCCAGGTTAGATTATATATTTTGGGTGCATTCGAGTGCCGTATAAATTCTTATCTGAAGAACTCTTCAGGATATGAAGAATGAGCGATTCTGAGGCGCGTGCTCAGGCTTTTGTCTCTGGATTTTGTATCAGCGATGGCTGTGGAATATTGGGGAGGCCTCATGGGCCATGGACGAATCTTGGTCTCTGTGGACTTGGCCCGATCCCAATTGTTTTTCGTCAATCTGTGGGATGGAAGGACTCCTTTCAGTTTTGTTACCTCAGGTGTCCCACCAAAAGAGGAATTCCAAAGCAGAGCCCTGGGGAAGAGCGAAGGGACAACCCGAACTATGTTTAAAAATTGGGGCCTAGGGGCATGGCAAGCCCAGTATGCTGTCTCTCCATCCAGACACTGAGAGGCCTTACCTGAGGACTGGGCTCAGGCTGAGGGTCACAATGTGTGTTTGTGACCAATGTGGCCCGCAAGCATGGGCGGAGTCACATGTGCCACACTGGTTTCAACTACACTTAACCTTGGACAACATGCCAAACACAAGGTTTCTTGCCATGGGGGAAAGAGTTCTGATTTCTGCATCATTTTCAAACCCGGGCCGTGATTGGAGATAAGGTCTAGGTTCTGAAGCCTGAAATCCGAGGTTGAGAAGAGAGATGACGACCTAAGCCATGGCGGTTCTGATGTGCTCAGTGTGCGGCCCTCTGTCTGGGTGGGTCCAGGATGTCCAGGATCAGGCTGTGTCAGAAAGGGCATTAGTGACTATGTCAGCCTATATATTTGGGGTACAGCCGAATGGTGTGCTCTGTTGATGCTCATTTGGGGTTTCTGGGTAGCCACAGAGGGCAATGTTTTTCTTCTGGAGGGCAGGCAGAGTGCTGCAATGTAGTCCTGGGTTGCCAAACTGGAGGGCTTGTGTGCCATTAGTCTGAGGACCGAAGTCTGAGAACCCAAGCTAGACCTCGGTTTCTAGGTGAGGATATGGCAGGCACAATCTTCAGACCTGAATCGAGATCTCGTGCATCTGAAGTCAGGGCGAGGATCAGACGATCGCTGAGTTTGTACATTCTGTCCCTGATGGCCCCTTCTTGAAAGGTGGGTGGATCACGAGGCCATGGGGGATTTCCCATGATGGGAGTTGTGAGAAGCTCCCAACTGCAAAGATTCTTCTGCAGGACAATTGAAACCTGTTGGTTGGCTCCAGGACAACGATTCCGAGCAGGGTTCTAAGTATGGATGGCTGGGTAGCCCACCTAGCAATCCAATTGTCTCCAAGCAACAAGACATTTTAGATCTGCTGGATCTGGGGGAGCAACCGAGGAGTCTGAGTTGAAATGGACTCTCCCGTGGATGTGTCCTAATATGATTTTGTGTCTATGGAGACCTTGGAATGAAGCGGTGGCACTGGGGCCCTGAAGGGTTCTCCTAAAGAGAGGATTTCACAGAGCTCCCTCGTGCAAGTTTCCCGTGTGTAGATGAGATTTGTCCTGAGGGGTGAATCAAGAAAAAGCCATATGCTTTTATTGAAATCCCGGCCTCTGAGGAGAGATGCCTGGAAAACAAAGCAATGGATCCGATAGGTGTCTAGGGGCATGTTCGTTCCTTTTTACCTCTGGGGACATCAGTCTACGGGTCTGAGTGCCGGTAGGTGCTCAGATGGGCCCAGATTGCCCCTGTTTGTCCTGGGACACCACAAATATTGGGATGGCCTCAGGGACCTTGGAGGTTTATCCTCTTAGTATGGTTGTGGCCATTGGAATGGGCACGTACAATTCCCTTGGATAGGGCAAGCACAGACGTCAGGTTTGGCTTCAGGGGCCTGAGCCTGTAGGGTGTGTACGCGAGGGCTGTTTGTTCAGTTGTCTGAAAACACAAACTCATCTTATCTTTCGGGTCATAGGTATGGCAGGACTGATCTACAGACCATGAGGAGTACTCTTCGGGATATGAAAAAAAAGGGCGAGTGTGAGGCTCTTGCTCAACTTTTTGTCGCTGGATATAGTGTCACTCATGGTCGTGAAATTTCCGGGTGACTTCATGGGAAAGGGACGAGTCTTTCTCTCTGGGGTTTGGCCCCGTCCAAAGATTTTGGGGTCATTCGGTGGTATGGAAGAAGTCCGTTGCTCTGTTGTTGTTAATTTGTTTTGTTTTGTTTTTCAACCTCAGGTGTCCCACCAAATGAGGGATTCCAGAGTAGAGACCTGGGGCGGGGCAACTGGACAACCAGAAATCTGGTTAAAAATTGGGGCCTAAGGACAAGTCAAGCCCATGATGACATCTAATGGTTCAGCCACTGAGACGACGTACTAGAGGACAGGACTCACGCTGAGGGTCACAATGCATGTTTATGTCCTCGTCGCACTCAAGAATGGGCGGGGCTTCAGGGTGAATGCTGGTTTCTCCTACACTGAACGTTGGACAACATGCCAACCACAAGGTTTCTTGCCGTGGGTAAGGAAGAGTTCTGATTTCTGCATCACAGTCACCCTGCGCAGTGATTGGACATAAGGCCTTGGTTCTGAAGCCTGAAAACTGAGGTAGGGAAGAGATGATGACCTAAGGCCATGGCGGGTCTGATGTGCTCAGTGTGCGGTCAGCTGTCTGGGTGCTGGTCACGAGGTCCGGGCTCAGGTTGTCAGACAGTGCATTAGTGCCCAGGTTAGACTATATATTTTGGGTGCATTCGAGTGCCGTGTAAGCTCTTATATGAAAAACTCTTCAGGATATGAAGAATGAGCGTGTCTGAGGCGCGTGCTCAGGCTTTTCTCTCTGGATTTTGTATCAGCGATGGCCGTGGAATGTTGGGGACGCCTCATGGGCCGTGGACGAATCTTGCTCTCTGTGGACTTGGCACGATCCCAATTGTTTTTGGTCAATCTGTGTGATGGCAGGACTCCTTTCAGGTTTGTTACCTCAGGTTCCCACCAAAAGAGGAATTCTAAAGCAGAGCCCTGGGGAATAGTGAAGGGACATCGCGAACTATGGTTAAAAATTGGAGCCTAGGGGCATGGCAAGCCCAATATGCTGTCTCTCCATCCAGCCACTGAGAGGTCTTACCTGAGGATTGGGCTCAGGCTGAGGGTCACAATGTGTGTTGGTGATCAATGTGGCCCGCCAGCATGGGCGGGGCCTCATGGGCCACACTGGTTTCAACTGCACTGAACCTTGGACAACATGCCAACCACAAGGTTTCTGGCCATGGGGAAAGAGTTCTGATGTCTGCATCATTTTCAAACCCGGTCCGTGATAGGAGATAATGTCTAGGTTCTGAAGCCTGAAAACTGAGGTGAGAAGAAGAGATGACGACCTAAGGTGATGGCGTGTCCGATGTGCTCAGTGTGCGGCCAGCTGTCTGGGTGGGGCCAGGAAGACCAGGATCAGGCTGTGTCAGAAAGAGCATTAGTGCCCAGTTCAGCCTATATATTTGGGGTACAGCCGAATGGCGTGCTAGTTGATCCTCATTTGTGTTTCCTGGGTAGCCCCAGAGGGCCATGTTTTTCTTCTGGAGGGCAGGCAGAGTGCTGCATTGTAGTTTGGATTGCCACACTGGAGGGCTTGTGGGCCAGTAGACTGAGGACGGAAGTCTGAGAACGCAAGCTAGGCCTAGGTTTCTGTGTGAGGATATGGCAGGCACAATCTACAGACCTGAATCGAGATCTCGTGCATCTGAAGTCAGGGCGAGGATCAGAGGATCGCTCAGGTTGGACATTCTTCCCTGATGGCCTCTTCTTGACGGGGGGGTAGATCACTAGGCCATGGGGGTTTTCCCACTATGGGAGTTGTGAGAAGCTCCCAACTGCAAAGATTCATCTGCAGGACAATTGAGACCTGTTGGTTGTCTCCAGGACAAGGATTCCGAGCAGTGTTCTAAGGATGGATGGCTGGGTAGCCCACCTCGCATTCCAATTATCTCCACGCAACAAGTCAGGTTAGATCTGCTGGATCTGGGGGAGCAACCGAGGAGCTGAGTTGAAATGGACTCTCCCTTGGATGTGTCCTAATATGATTTTTGCGTCTATGGAGACCTTGGAATGAAGCGGTGGCACTGGGGCCCTGACGGGTTCTCCTAAAGGAGGCTTTCACATAGGTGCATCGTGAAAGTTTCCCATGTGTAGATGAGATTTGTTCTGATTGGTGAGTCAAGAAACAGCCATATGCTGTTATTGAAATCCAGGCCTCTGAGGAGAGATGCCTGGAAGCTAAACCAATGGTTCCGATAGATGCCTAGGGGCCTGTTCGTTCCTTTTTACCTTTTGGGACATCAGTCTATGGGTCTGAGTGCCGGTAGGTGCTCAGATGGGCCAGATTGACCCTGTTTGTCCGAGGAAGCCACAAATATTGGGATGGCCTCAGGGACTTTGGAGGTTTATCCTCTTAGTAGGGTTGTGGCCATTGGAATGGGCACATACAATTCCTTGGAGAGGGCAAGCACAGTCGTCAGGTAGGGCTCCAACGGCCTGAGTCTGTAGGGTGTTAGGCAGGGCTGTTTGGACAGTTGTCTGAAAACACAAACTCGGCTTCTTTTTCGGGTCATAGGTATGGCAGGACTGATCTACAGACCATGAGGAGAACTCTTCGGGATTTGAAAAAAAAGGGCGAGTGTGAGGCTCTTACTCAAGTTTTTGTCTCTGGATTTAGTGTCTCTCACGGTCGTGAAATTTCCAGGTGACTTCATGGGAAATGGACGAGTCTTACTCTCTGGGGGTTGGGCCCCGTCCATAGAGTTTGGGGACATTCTGTGGGATGGAAGAAGTCCGTTGTTCTGTTGCTGTTGATTTGTTTTGTTTTGTTTTTCAACCTCAGGTGTCCCACCAAATGAGGGATTCCAGAGTAGGGCCCTGGGTAGGGGCGACTAGACCACCAGAAATCTGGTTTAAAAAAAAATTGGGGCCTAGGGACATGTCACGCCCAATATGACATCTAATGGTTCAGCCACTGAGAGGACGTACTAGAGGACAGGACTCATGCTGAGGGTCACAATGCGTGTTTATGCCCTCGTCGCACTCAAGAATAGCCGAGGCCTCAGGGTGAATGCTGGTTTCTCCTACACTGAACGTTGGACAACATGCCAAGCACAATGTTTCTTGCCATGGGTAAGGAGAGTTCTTATTTCTGCATCACAGTCACCCCTGGGCAGTGATTGGAGATAAGGTCTAGGTTCTGAAGCCTGAAAACTGAGGTAGGGAAGAGATGATGACCTAAGGCCATGGCGGGTCTGATGTGCTCAGTGTGCGGTCAGCTGTCTGGGTGTTGGTCACGAGGTCCGGGCTCAGGTTGTCAGACAGTGCATTAGTGCCCAGGTTAGACTATATATTTTGGGTGCCTTCGAGTGCCGTATAGGTTCTTATCTGAGAACTCTTCAGGATATGAAGAATGAGCCAGTCTGAGGCGCGTCCTCAGGCTTTTGTCTCTGGATTTTGTATCAGCGATGGCCGTGGAATGTTGGGGAGGCCTCATGGGCCATGGACGCATCTTGCTCTCTGTGTATTTGGCCCGATCCCAATTGTTTTTCGTCAATCTGTGGGATGGGAGGACTCCTTTCAGGTTTGTTACCTCAGGTGTCCCACCAAAAGAGGAATTCCAAAGCAGAGCCCTGGGGAAGAGTGAAGGGACAACCCGATCTATGGTTAAAAATTGGGGTCTAGGGGCATGGCAATCCCAATACGCTGTTCCTCCCTCCAGCCACTGAGAGGCCTTACCTGAGGACTGGGCTCAGGCTGAGGGTCACAATGTGTGTTTGTGACCAATGTGGCCCGCAAGCATGGGCGCGGCCTCATATCCACACTGGTTTCAAATACATTGAACCTTGGACAACATGCCAACCACAAGGTTTCTTGCCATGGGGAAAGAGTTCTGATTTCTGCATCATTTTCAAACCCGGGCCGTGATTGGAGATAAGGTCTAGGTTCTGACGCCTGAAAACTGAGTTTGAGAAGAGATGACGACCTAAGGCCATGGCGGGTCCGATGTGCTCAGTGTGCGGCCAGCTGTCTGGGTGGGCCCAGGAGTTCCAGGCTCTGGCTGTGTCAGAAAGGGCATTAGTGCCCAGGTCAGCCTATATATTTGGGGTACAGCGAATGGCGTGTAGGATTATCCTCATTTGGGGTTTCTAGGTAGCCCCAGAGGGCAATATTTTACTTCTGGAGGGCAGGCAGAGTGCTGCATTGTAGTTCTGGATTGCCAAACTGGAGGGCTTGTGGGCCAGTAGTCTGAGGACGGATGATTGAGAACCCAAGCTAGGCCTAGTTTTTTGGGTAGGGATATGGCATGCACAATCTACAGACTGAATCGAGATCTCTTGCATCTGAAGTCAGGGCGAGGATCAGACGATCGCTCAGGTTGGACATTCATCCCTGATGGCCTCTTCTTGACGGGTCGGGTAGATCACGAGGCCTTGGGGGGTTTTCCCACTATGGGAGTTGTGAGAAGCTCCCAACTGCAAAGATTCATCTGCAGGACAATTGAGACCTGTTGGTTGTCTCCAGGACAAGGATTCCGAGCAGTGTTCTAAGGATGGATGGCTGGGTAGCCCACCTCGCATTCCAATTGTCTCCACGCAAAAAGACAGGTTAGATCTGCTGGATCTGGGGGAGCATCCGAGGAGCTGAGTTGAAATGGACTCTCCCTTGGATGTGTCCTAATATGGTTTTGCGTCTATGGAGACCTTGGAATGAAGCGGTGGCACTGGGGCCCTGACGGGTTCTCCTAAAGAGAGGTTTTCACATAGCTGCATCGTGCAAGTTTCCCATGTGTAGATGAGATTTTTCTGATTGGTGAGTCAAGAAAACAGCCATATGCTGTTATTGAAATCCAGGCCTCTGAGGAGAGATGCCGGGAAGCCAAACCAATGGATCCGATAGATGCCTAGAAGCCTGTTCGTACCTTTTTACCTCTGGGGACATCAGTCTACCGGTCTGAGTGCCGGTAGGTGCTCAGATGGGCCACATTGCCCCTGTTAGTCCTAGGAAGCCACAAATATTGGGATGGCCTCAGGGACTTTGGAGGTTTATCCTCTTAGTAGGGTTGTGGCCATTGGAATGGGCACATACAATTCCCTTGGAGAGGGCAAGCACCGTCGTCAGGTTTGGCTCCAGGGGCCTGAGCCTGTAGGATGTGTAGGCCAGGGCTGTTTCGACAGTTGTCTGAAAACACAAACTCGGCTTATGTTTCGGGTCATAGGTATGGCAGGACTGATCTACAGACCATGAGGAGAACTCTTCGGGATATGAAAAAAGGGCGAGTGTGAGGCTCTTGCTCAAGTTTTTTGTCTCTGCATATCGTGTCACTCATGGTCGTGAAATTTCCGGGTGACTTCATGGGAAATGGACGAGTCTTACTCTCTGGGGGTTTGGCCCCGTCCAAAGAGTTTGGGGTCATTCTGTGGGATGGAAGAAGTCCGTTGTTCTGTTGTTGTTGATTTGTTTTGTTTTGTTTTTCAACTTCAGGTGTCCCACCAAATGAGGGATTCCAGAGTAGAGGCCTGGGGAGGGGCGACTGGATAACCAGAAATCTGGTTAAAAATTGGGGCCTAGGTACATGTCAATCCCATTATGAAATCTAATGGTCCAGCCACTGAGAGGACGTAGGCCTCATGGGCCATGGACGAATCTTGTTCTCTGTGGATTTGGCCCGATCCCAATTCTTTTTCATCAATCTGTGGGATGGGAGGACTCCTTTCAGGTTTGTTACCTCAGGTGTCCCCCCAAAAGAGGAATTCAAAGCAAAGCAGAGCCCTGGGGAAGAGTGAACACAACCCGAACTATGGTTAAAAATTGGGGCCTAGGGGCATGGCAAGCCCAATATGCTGTCTCTCCATCCAGCCACTGAGAGGCCTTACCTGAGGACTGGGCTCAGGCTGAGGGTCACAATGTGGGTTTGTGACCAATGTGGCCCGCAAGTAGGGGCGGGGCCTCATGGGCCACACTGGTTTCAACTACACTGAACCTTGGACAACAGCCAACCACAGGTTTCTTGCCATGGGGAAAGAGTTTCTGATTTCTGCATCATTTTCTAACCCGGGCCGTGATTGGAGATAAGGTCTAGGTTCTGATGCTTGAAATCCGAGGTTGAGAAGAGATGACGACCTAAGGCCACGTGCAGGTTGATCCTCATTTGGGGGTTTTTGGCTAGCCCCAGAAGGCAATGTATTTCTTCTGGAGGGCCGGCAGAGTGCTGCATTGTAGTTCTCGTTTGCCAAACTGGAGGGCTTGTGGGTCAGTAGTCTGAGGACAGAAGTCTGAGAACCCAAGCTAGGCCTAGGATACTGTTTGAGGATATGGCAGGGCAAAATCCCCAGACCTGAATCGAGATCTCGTGCATCTGATGTCAGGGCGAGGATCAGACGATCACTCAGGTTTGCACATTCTGTCCCTGATGGCCCCTTCTTGAAGGGGGGGTGGATCACGAGGCCATGGGGGTTTTCCCACGATGGGAGTTGTGAGAACCTCCCAATTGAAAAGTCTTCTGCAGGACAATTGAGACCTGTTGGTTGGCTCCAGGAAAAATGATTCCGAGCAGGGTTCTAAGAATGGATGGCTGGATAGCCCACCTCGCATTCCAATTGACTCCACGTAACAAGGCAGGTTAGATCTGCTGGATCTGGGGGAGCAACCGAGGAGGTTCAGTTCAAAATGGACTCTCCCGTGGATGTGTCCTAATATGATTTTGCGTGTATTGAGACCTTGGAATGAAGCGGTGGCACTGGGGCCCTGAAGGGTTCTCCTAAAGAGAGGCTTTCACACAGCTCCATCGTGCAAGTTTCCCATGTGTAGATGAGATTTGTTCTTATGGGTGAGTCAAGAAACAGCCATATGCTGTTATTGAAATCCAGGCCTCTGAGGAGAGATGCCTGGAAACCCAACAATGGATCCGATAGGTGCCTAGGTGCCTGTTGATTCCTTTTACCTCTGGGGACATCACTCTATATGTCTGAGTGCAGGTAGGTGCTCAGATGGGGCCCAGATTGCCCCTGTTTGTCCTGGGAAGCCACAAATATTGGGATGGCTTCAGGGACTATGGAGGTTTATCCTCTTAGTAGGGTTGTGGCCATTGGAATGGGCACATACAATTCCCTTGGAGAGGCCAAGGACAGTCGTCAGGTTTGGCTCCAGGCGCCTGAGCCTGTAGGTGTGTAGGCCAGGGCTGTTTGGACAGTTGTCTGAAATCCCAAACTCGGCTTATGTTTCGGGTCATAGGTATGGCAGGACTGATCTATAGACCATGAGGAGGAAGGGATAACGTGTCACTCTTGGTCGTGAAATTTCCGGGGGACTTCATGGGAAATGGACGAGTCGTACTCTCTGGGGGTTTGGCCAGTTCCAAACCCGTTTGGGGTCATTCTTTGGGATGGAAGAAAGTCGGTTGTTCTGTAGTGTTGATTTGTTTTGTTTTGTTTTTTTTTCAACCTCAGGCTGTTCCCAACAAAGTGAGGGATTCCAGAGTAGAGACCTGGGCGGGGGGCGAGCATACTTACACAACAGAAATCTGGTTAAAAATTGGGGCAAAGGAAATGTCAGCCCATTATGACATCTAATGGTCAACCACTGAGAGGAACCGTACTAGAGGACAGTAATCATGCTGAGGGTCACAATGACATGGTATGCCCTTCATTCACTCAAGAATGGGAGGGGGCCTCAGGGTGACATGATGCGTTTCTCCTAAACATGAACTTGGACCAAAATGCCAAACCACAAGGTTTTTTGGCCGTGGGTAAGGGAGAGTTCTGATTTTCTGCATCACAATCACCCCTGGGCAGGATAAGTGCATTGATGATGGAGATAAGGTCTCGGTTCTGAAGCCTGAAAACAGGTGACGGGAAGAGATGATGAGCCTAAGGCCATGGCGGGGTCTGATGTGCTCAGTGTGTGTCAGCTGTCTGGGTGTTGGTTCACGAGGTCCGGGCTCTTGTTGTTAGAGACAGTAGTCTGAGGCGGTGTGCTCAGGCTTTTGTCTGTATGATTTTGTAATCAAGCGATAGGCGTGAGAATAGTTGGGGAGGGCATACATGGGCACGCGATGGACGTATAGTGCTCTGGGTGTGGACTTGGCCCGAGTCGCCATAGTTTTTAGTCAAAGCCTGTGGGACGGGAGGTTATGCCTCATTTCAGGTTTAGTACCTCAGGTGTTCCCCCCCCCCCCCCCCCCACCAAAACCAAGAGGGGAATTCTAAAGAAGCTCGGGGGAAAAACGTGAAGGGGAGAACCAAGACTATGGTTAAAATTTGGCATGGCAAGCCCAATATGGTTGTATACCATCAGCCCCACTGAGAGGCCTGACCTGAGGACTGGGCTGAGGCTAGAG